>NW_007726524.1:259405-259688 GCF_000696425.1 Galeopterus variegatus | reverse complement strand
CATTGGTATTTTGATGGGATTGCATTGGATCTGTAGATAACTTTGGGTAGTATGGACATTTTCACTATGTTGATTCTTCCAATCCACGAGCATGGGATATTTTTCCATCTTCTTGAATCCTCTCTAATTTCTCTCAGGAGTGGTTTGTAGTTCTTATTATAGAGATTTTTCACATCCTTGGTTAGCTCAATTCCTAAGTATTTTGTTTTTTTGGTGGCTATTGTAAATGGGCAGGCTTTCTTGATTTCTCTTTCTGCATGTTCACTATTGGAGAATAGAAATG
>NW_007726524.1:198754-258996 GCF_000696425.1 Galeopterus variegatus | reverse complement strand
GGTGGTGTACTTTCTTGATTTTTCGTGTTTCTGGTGTCTTTTCTTTGATGTTTATTCATTGTGGCAGGGGGTTTCAGAGTCCACAGGTTTGACACTATTGCCTGACTAAGATTTTTTGTTGGGGTTGCCAATTTGGTATGGCTATCTCAGTGATTACTCAGTTGGATACTAGTGTCAGGCATGTCCAAAATTGACTACCGGGAAGATGGCAGGGCGTTCGCGCCGCTCCCTCTGGAGAGTCTCAGCTCCTGTGTTGCGCTCCCACGTTGCACTCCTGCATTGAGCTCCTGTGGCAGCCTCCACAGCCAGAGCTGCCCCAGCCGCCTCTCGCCAACCCTGGCACTCCTGGCTCCTGTTTGCACCTCAGCCTGCTCAGTTTCTCTTTGGCTCACGGTTCCAGCAGCGCCAGGGGCCAGGGAGACGACAGCTCCCTCCCTGGCAGATACTGCTGTCACCGGACTCCGAGTCCTGGTGGTGGGGCTGTGCAGCTTGGCCTGGTGCTGAGGGCAGCAGCTGCGATGGCTGGGTGCCGAGTGGCGGCTGCTCCAGGTGGCTTCTTCCTGGGGAGGATTATGTAAATTTCACAAAATGTCGCCCACTCCAAACCTCAGTGCACGTATTCTGAGAGTCCCCTTCAAGGTCTCAGCAATCCTTCAGAGCAATCCACCTGGGTAGTAACAGCTACCCCCAGTGCAAGCAAGGACACCAGAGATTCTGACTCACCATCAGGCTTTCTGAGTTCCTCTTCTTGCTGGTGGCCTCTGGGATCCTGCCGGCACAGGGCACGGGCGGTTCACTCCCTTCCCACCGCCATGTTGGTATTTTTCATACCAATATAGTTCTTAGAAGTAAGATTCTGGGATAGCTACATCTGGCATGGGCCTCAGGCTGTTTCTACTCATGGCAGGAAATTGGCAGGCAGCCAGCAGGTACAAGCAGATCACATGGCAAAAGGAAGCAAGCAAGAGAGGAAGCAAGAGAGTGACCTCATCCTTTCTAATCTGGATGCTTTTTATTTCTTTCTCTTGCCTGATTGTTCTGGCTAGTACTTCCAATACAATGCTAAATAGGAGTGGTGAGAGTGGACATCCTTGTCTTATTCCTTGTCCTAAGGGAAAATCTTTCAGCATTTCCCCATTCAGTATGATATTGGCAGTGTGTTTGTCATATATGACTTTTACTGTCTTGAGATACTTTCTGTCTATACCTAATTTGCTAAGAGTCTTATCATGAAGGGACATTGAATTTTGTCTGATGATTTTTCTGTGTCTATTGAGATAATCACATGGTTTTTGTCCTTGATTGTGCTGATATGGTGCATCACATTTATTAAGTTGTGTATGCTGAACCATCCTTGCATCTCTGGGATGAACCCCACTTGATCATGGTGTATAATTTTTTTGATGTGTTACTTTAGTCTGATTGATAATATTTTGTTGAGGATTTTTACATCTATATTCATCATATATATTGGCCTGTAGTTTTATTTATTTTTTTGTATCTTTCTCTGGTTTTGGTATGTGGGTGATGCTGGCCTTATAGAATAAGTTTGGGAAAATGGCCCCTTTTTCAATTTTTTTGAATAGTTTTGAGAGAAGTGGTATAAATTCCTCTTTAAAGGTTTGGTAGAACTTGGTAGTAAAGCCATCTAGTCCCAGGCTTTTCTTTGTTGTAATACTGCTGATTACTACTTCCATCTCATTGCTTGTTATTGGTCTGTTCAGGTTTTCTATTTCTTGGTTCAAGCTTGGTAATTTGTATGTGTCCAGAAATTTATCCATTTTCTCCAGGTTGTCAAATTTGTTGGTGCATAGTTGTTAATAATACTCTCTAATGATTCTTTGTATTTCTGTGGTATCAGTTGTAATGTCTACTCTTTCATTTCTGATTTTTGTTGCTTGGGTCTTCTCTCCTTTTTTTTTTAGTTAGCTTTGCTAATGGTTTTTCTGTTTTGTTTATCATCTTGAAAAACCCTCTTTTTGTTTTGTTGATCTTTGTAACATTTTGGGGTCTCTTTCATTTAGTTTGGCTCGGATCTTAATTATTTCTTTCCACCTACTTAATTTGGTGATTGGATTGTTCTTGTTTTTTTTGTTCTTTGAGGTATAGCATTAGATAGATTTTTTTTTAATTTAAAATCTTTCTTTTCTTTTGATGTAAGACTTTATTGCAATAAACTTCCCTCTTATTAATGCTTTTGCTGTATCCCACAGGTTTTGGTATGATGTGTCTTTGTTTACATTAGTTTTGAGAAATTTTTTGATTTCCTGTTTAATTTTTCCTGGACCCATAGGTCATTCAGGAACCTGTCTAATTTTCATGTATTTGTATAGTTTCTAGAGTTTCACTTGTTATTGATTTCTAGTTTTAATCCATTGTGGTCTGAAATGATACTTGAAATGATTTTAATTTTTAAAATTTGCTGAGACTAGACTTGTAACCTAACATGTGGTTTATCCTGGAGAATGTTACATGTGCTGATGAGAAGAATGTATACTCTGTAGTTGTTGGATAAAATATCCTGTAAATATCTGCCAGGTCCAATTGGTCTAAGGTAAAGTTTAAATCCTGTGTTTCTCTGTTGAATTATTGCCTAGATGATCTGTCCAATGCTGATCAGTCCACTATTATCATGTTAGGGCCTATCTCTCTCTTTTTTTCTTTTTTTAGGTATAATAGTGTTTGATTTACATATCTGGGTGCTCTGGTGTTGGGTGCATATATATTTATGATTGTCATGTCTTCTTGCTGGGTAGCTCCCTTTATCATCATATAGTGGCCTTCTTTGTCTCTTTTTATGGTTTTTGGTTGAAAGTCTGTTTTATTTGATAAAAAAATAGCTACTACTGCTCATATTTGGTTTCTATTTGCATGGTATATCTTTTTCCATTCTTTCACTTTTAGTCCCTGTGTGTCTTTGCAGGTGAAGTGAGTCTTTTGAAAAGAGCATATTGTTGGGTCTAACTTTTAAATCCAATCAGGTATCCTATGTCTTTTGAATGGGGAGTTTAATAATTTATATTTAGGGTTGTTATTGACAGGTATTACCTTACTCCTGGCATTTTATTTCTTTTTATTTAGCTGTTTTAAATATCTTTTGTTCCTTTCCTCCCCTTTTATTATTCATGTCCAATGTTTGTTAGTTTTTTGAAGTGATAAGATTTAGCTTCTTTCTTTTTCTTGTTTGCATTTTTGTTTTATCAGTGGGTTTTGCTCTTTTGTGTGTATTTGTGGTAGTGATTATCATTTTCAAATTCCACATGCAAGACTCCTTTGAGAATTTCTTGCAGAGATGGTCATATGGTGATGAACTCCCACAGTTTTTGTTTGTCTGGGAAATACACTATTTGTCTCTCATTTCTAAAGTATAACCTTTCTGGGTATAGCATTCTTGTCTGGCAATTTTTTCTTTTAATATTTTGAATATATCTTTCCATTTTCTTCTCACCTGTAAAGTTTCTGTTGAGAAGTCTATGTTAGTCTGATGGGTGATCTCTTATACTTGACTTGAGGCTTTTCTCTTACTGCTTTTAGGATTCTCTTTTTGTCTTTGAGCTTTGATAGTTTGACTGTAATGTGTCTCAAAGAGTATCTTTTTGGATTAAATTTGTTATGGGATCTTTGAGCTTCCTGAATCTGAAGGTCCATCTCTTTCCCTATACCTCGGAAGTTTCCCAATTTTATTTCATTAAATAGGTTTCAGTGCTGCTTCCTTTCTCCTCCCCTTCTGGAAAACCCATGACTTACATGTTTGTGCACTCAAGGCCATCTGCTCTTTCTCTTAGATTTTCTTCTATTTTTTATGTATTTTTTTTGGAGTTTTTTGTCTGCCTTGGTTATTTCAAAAATATCATCTTCAAGACCTGAAGTTTTTTCATCTGCTTCTTCTAACATGATGCTTAGGGTCTCACTTGTGTTTTTTATTCCATTAAATGAATCCTTCAGTTCCAGGAATTCTGCTATATTCTTTTTAAAGGTATTAATCTCTTTGTAAAATTCCTCCTTTATATCCTGGATATTTTTTCTTGTTTTATTGTGTTTCCTAATTGAGTCTTCTCTTATCTCTGAGTTTTCTTGAGATTTTTGCTGAGAACTGCTTTTCAGTCATTTCAAGGGTTTCCTGCTTTATGTGGTCTGGTACTTGAGAATCACTGTATTACTTTGGTGGTGTCATCTTTCTTTGTTTATTCATATTTCTGGTATCTATACATTGATGTTTGGTCATCTGGTAGAGCAGTTGCTTCTTCTATTACTCTGGAGTAGGCTTTGAGGAAAAAAAGACTTCCTCTTCTATTTCCAGGTTCTGCTGGTAACTTTCCTTGTGTAACACTGTCTAATGTGTAGTGACCTGCCTGCAGGATGGTCCTAGCTGTCCCTGTGGTGGTGAGCTGTACTTGCAGTGGTAGTAGCTGTGGTGGTGACTGTGCTGGGCTACTTACATGGAATTGGTGTTTGTGGCACTCTTTTGGAGGCTCTCTTGTCT
This sequence comes from Galeopterus variegatus, assembly GCF_000696425.1. Classification (NCBI taxonomy): domain Eukaryota; kingdom Metazoa; phylum Chordata; class Mammalia; order Dermoptera; family Cynocephalidae; genus Galeopterus; species Galeopterus variegatus. The sequence continues at coordinate 254,513 of NW_007726524.1, read as the reverse complement.
TCTGTGCTGGTGGTGGAATGCTACTTGGGGCTTTCACTTGGTTCCCTGGTCATGGAAGGCACTTTTTCCTTCTATGCAGGTGGTGGGAGGGCTGTCTGGGGCTTTTGCCTGGATCCCCGGTTGCGGGAGGCTCTCTTGCCTTCTCCATGGATGGTAGGAGGGCTGCTTATGCTCTATGATCTCTCTTGTAAGACAGGAGCAGAAGAACTACTTCATTACTCTGATTCAATGAAGCCAGCATTGACCTAATAACAAAGCCAGACAAAGACAGTACAAGAAATAAAACTACAGACCAATATTACTTATAAACATAGATATAAAAATCCTCAAAAAATTTAGCAAAGTGAATCCAATAATGTTTAAAAATAATTATATGCCACAACCAAGTGAGATTTACTACAGGTGTGCTAGCTGGTTCAACACTTGAAAATCAATTAATATAATCTATTGCATCAGTGGGCTAAAGAAGAAAAATTATATAATTATACCAGTAGATGCAGAAAAAGCATTTAACAAAATCTAACAGCCAGTCATAATAAAATCTCTCAGTAAGCAAGGAATAGAGGAGAATTACCTCAACTTGGCAAAGAATATCTACAAATCACAGGTAACATCATATTTATTGTGGGAAACTAGGAGCTTTCTCACTAAGATCAGAAACAAAGCACAGATATCCCCTCTCCTTACTTTTTTTCAACATTGTACTTGAAGCACTAGCTAATGCAATTAGACAAGAAGAGAAAATAAAAGGTATTCTCATACAGAAGAAAGAAATAAAACTGTCTTTGTTTCCTGATGACATGATTGTCTATATAGAAAATCAGAAAAAAAAATTGACCAAATAAAACCTCCTAGAACTAATTAACAGTTATAACAAGGTTACAGGATATAATGTTAACATACAGAACTTAATTACTTTTTTATTTACCAGCAATGAACAAGTGGCATTTGAAATTAAAAACACCATGCCATTTACATTAGTACCATTTAAATCAGCACCCCTCAAAATGAAGGTATAAATCTGACAAAACATGTACAAGATCTTTAGGAGGAAAACTACAAAACTCTGATGAAAGAAATTAAGGAAGAACTAAATTAATGAGGAAATATTCCATGTTCATGGATAGGAAGACTCAATAATATCAAGATGTCAGTTTTTCCCAAGTTGTTGTATAGAGTCAATGCAATCCCAATCAAAATCCCAGCATGTTACTCTATGGGTATCAATAAACTTATCCTAAAATTTATATACAGTGGCAAAAGAGCCAGAATAGGCAACACAATATAGAGGGAGAATAACAAAGTTGGAAGACTGACATTAACTGACTTCAAAGCTTACTATAAAGCTATAGTAATTAATACAGCATGCTATTGGCAAAATAATAGACAAATAGATCAATGGAACAGGATAGAAGCCCAGAAACAGACCACATAAACATAGTCAACTGACCTCTGAAGAAAGAGTAAAGGCAATACAATGGAGAAAAGATAGTTTTTTCAATAAACAGTGCTGAAGCAACTTGATATCCACATGAAAAAAAAGTGAGTCTAGACACAGAACTTATACCTTTCACAAAATTGTGATTCAAAATGAATCATAGATGTAAATGTAAAAGGCAAAACTACAAAGCTCCTAGAAGTACACATAGAAAAAAATGTAGATGATATAGGGTTTAGCAATGACTTTTTAGATACAACACCAAAGGCACAATCCATGGAACAAAGAATTGATATGCTGGACTTCACTAAAATTAAAAATTTCTGCTCTGCAAAAGACACTGTTATGAGAATGAAAAGACAAGCCTCAGACTAGAAGAAAATATTTCCACATAACTGATAAAGAACTGTTATTTAAAATACATAAAAGACCTCCTAAAGCTCAATAATAAAAAAAAGAAAAAACTGATAAAAATGGGCCATGATCTGAACAGACCTCTCACCAAAACGATATGCAGTTGGCAAATACGCATATGAAAAGATGCTCTACAGCTTATGTCATTAAGAAAATGCTAATTAAAACAATGAGACACTATTACAAACTTATTAGAATAGCTAAAACCCAGAACACTGCCAACACCAAGTGCTGTAGAGTATGTGGAACAATAGAAACTCTCATTCATTGTTGCTAGAAATAAAAAATGGTACAGGCATTTTAGAAGATAGTTTGACAATTTCTTACAAAACTAAACCTATACTCTTACCATATCATCCAGAAATCACTCTTCTTGGTATTTACCCAAAGGTATTGAGAAATATGTCCACTCAAAACCTGCGCAGGGATGTTTATAGCAGCTTTATTCATAACTGGCAAAAGCATCCAACATCTTGGAAACAACCAGGATGTTCTTCAGTAGGTGAGTGGATAAATGAACTGTGGTACATCTAGACAATGGTATATTAATCAGTCCTACCAAGAAATGACCTATCAAGTCATGAAAAGACACAGTGGAAACTTAGATGCATATTACTAAGTGAAAGAAGCCAATATGAAGGACTACATATTGTTTGATTTTAAGTATATGACATTCTGGAAAATGCAAAACTGTGGAGATAGTAAAAAATCAGTGGCTTTCAGGGGTTAGAAGGGAGGGAGGGATGTGTAGTCAGAGAACAGGATTTTTATGGCAGGGAAACCATTCTGTATGATACTACAGTGGTGGATACATATCATTATACATTTGTCAAAACCCATAGAATGTACAACACTGAGTGAACCCTCATGTAAACTTTGGTCTTTAAGTGATAATGTGTCAATGTAGGTTGATTACTTGTAACAAATGGTCTCATCTGGTTTGGAATATTGACAATGGGGGAGGCTATATATGTATGTGGGCTGGGGGTGTATGGGTTTATCTCTACACCTTCCTCTCAGTTTTGCTGTGAACCTTAAACTGGTCTCAAAATAAAGTATTGAAAATAATTACTCTGAAGTCTACCTGAATTTGTGTGCAAAGAAATGTGGTTTGTTAATGAAGAACAGAAATAATCAAGGTAACCTCAATGCAAATATGTTTTCCTTAATGAATGTGATGAAAACTGGGACAGGAGGGAAGGGGAAAAAATACAGGAGGGAAAGACAAATTTTAAACTCTGCAAGTTTTTCATAAATGGTAAACCTCTCCCTAGGGTTCTTTTGCATTGCTGTGGAATTCTCAGAACTTTCTAATTTGATAAGCATTTCTTTAGCTATATTATATCCTTTTTCTTTTTCTTTTTTAAGCTAAGCAGAATATTTTAATTTAGCCTTATTTGTTTATCTCAAATAGTTACTTGTTATATATTTTTAAGATCCTAGTGCAGCATTTGTGTCTTCTCTTTAAAAATGTCCAAATGTCTAAAACAACACACTTTTTAAAAACTACAAAATATATGGTACATACCTTGATTTCTAAACCTCTATGACTTTATAATATAAATATTTTGATAAAATTTCATAGTAAATGTTAACTATGCTTTATTTGTTTTTTTGTATTTATTGTTTAATTGAAATATATTGATTGTACATATTTATGGGGTAAAAAGTTATATTTTAATATATGAATGCAATGTGTAATGATCAAATCAGGATAGTTAGCAAATTCATCTTTGCAAAAATTTATCATTTCTTTGTGATGAGAATACTTGAACACCTTTCTTCTAGTCATTTGAGTATATATAACAAATTTTCGTTAGTTATAGATGCCTAGCACTACTGTACATCGCTAGAACTTATTTTTCCTATCTGGCTATAACTTTGTGTCCATTAACCAATCTCTCACTATCTTTCCTCCTGCTTTCTGTTTCTAGACTCTAGTAACCACAATTCTATTCTCTATTTCTAAAAGTTCAACTCATTTTTAAAATTAGCTTCCACATATGAATGAGAACATGTGGTATTTATCTTTCTGTGTCTGACTTATTTTACTTAATATGATGTCTTCCAGGCTCATCCATGTTGCTGCAAGTGATTCTTCTTTCATTTTTTTTTTTTTTGTGGTGGAATAGTATTCCATTGTTTATATATAGCACATTTTCTTTATCCATTCATCTTTCTTTATCCATTCATCATTGTTTATATATAGCACATTTTCTTTATCCATTCATCTGTCAATGGACACCTAGGTTGATTCCATATCTTGGCTATTGTGAATAGTGCTGCAATAAATATGAGGGTGCAGATACCTCTTTGGTATATTAATTCACTGTCCTTTGGATAAATATCCAGCAATGGGATTGTTGGATTATATGGTAGTTCTATTTTTAGAGAAGTGTGTGTATGTGCTTAAAGTGGTCCCAAAGATTTCAAAGGCTTTAAAATTTTTTTTCAATTATTTCTTTTTTGTCTGACCTGGTTATTTCAAAAAACCTGTCTTCAAGTTCAGAAATTCTTTCTTTGGCTTATACTAGCCTATTGCTTAAGCTCTTGGTTTCATTTTTTTGATTTCATTTAATGAATTCTTTGGTTCCAAGATTTCTGCTTGGTTCTTTTTTATGATATCTATCTTTTTGTTAAATTTCTCCTTCAGATCTTGAATTCTTTTTTTCACATTGCTGTGTTATCTGTTTTTATTTTATTTTATTTTTTTTCATTTTGTTGAGTTGTTTAATGATTATTATTTGGAAATCCTTTCTGGGCATTTTATAGATTTCCTTTTCTTTGGGGTCTGATACTGGAGAATTATTTTATTCCTTTGGCAAGGTACTGTTTCCTTGTTTTTTCTTTTTCTTCCCCCCCCCCTTTTTTTTGCATCCTAATGTTGATATCTGGGCATCTGGTGAAAAAGTTCCTTCTTCTAATTCTCTGGAGTTGCTTTTGAAAGAAAAGATTCTTCTGTGGAAGGGTCAGTCATTTAGGGTGTTTTAGGTTTGATTCTGAGTGAGCATAGTAGTGTAGTCTTTGTGTGATTTCTTTGTATTCAATGTAGGAATTTCCTGTGAATGCCTCTGTGGCCTACATACTAGGGCACTCATCAGCCTCTTGCTGAAATGAGTGAGATGGGTCTGGAGTAATGGATGATGTCTCAGGCTCTTGGGTGAAGCACTGAGGTGTTCTGCAGATCCTCAGCTTAAATGGGCAACTGTGGTGGGATTTATGGGGCTGTAGCCAGGACCTTGGACTTTGAGGGAGATGATGAGGCACTCAGCAGCTTCTCAGCTGAAGTTGGCAATTCTGGGTGGAGTCACTTGGACTTTGGGCTTAGGCTTGCACTCCCAAAAGTGGTGCTAGGTTTCTCTGCATCTCCTCAGCTGGAGTTAGCCATTCTGGTGAGGTCACCAGGGTTGTGAGTAGGACCTTGAATCTCCACAAAGAAGTGAGGGGGGCACTCTGTAACTTCATCATTTTAGTGTACAGCTGTGGATGAGGTTTCTGGCATCATGGGTGGGACCCTGCACCCTCAAGAGAGACAGTGAGTTGCTCTGAATCTCCTCAGCTCGAGTGGGCCACGTTGGGGAAGGTTGCTATGATTGTGGGTGAGGTTCTGTGCCCCTAAGAGAGATGCTGAGACATTCTGAAGCTCCTCACCTGAGTTGGGTGGCCTTGAGAAGGCTCACTGGAGCTACAAATGGGACTCTCTTCCCCTGAGAGAGGTGCATGAGTTCTCCACAGCTTCCCAACTGGGGTTAGTGACCCTGGGAAGGCTCTCTGGAGCTATAGATGGGACTTTGCCTCTGGAAGAGGTTTATGCGTGCTCCAGTAAACAAAGCAGGGCTGCTGGTGGCAGCAGAAGTCCCCAAATGATTGGCTCTCTATCCTGGGGGTGGCCTTCACAACACACTAAACCTCCTGTTCCTAGGGGTGTAGGGAACCATGTGTACTTGGATACTGGAGTCACAGTGTGGTGAGGGGGCCTTGGGGTTGTGGAGATGCTGGGTCTATTGGGCACCAGGGAAGAATGCCCAGTGTTGGCCTGATCTCAAAATAATGACATGCTGCGTAGTCTGGGACCTGAGGACAGGCAGCCTCAGTGTGAACTCCCTCTCTGGACCAATGCAGTCATGTGGGCTTCCAGTAGCTCCCCACACTGCGCTCACAGCCTATAAGAGCCTCACAGCTCCCCTGTAGCTTGCAGGTGTCCATGGTGCAAGCAGGGTCTGCTTGGAACTCCCCCTACCTACCATTTCCCTGCAGCAAGGATTAAAGATTCCTCTAGAGGGAATGTGTAGCTTTGCAGCTTCAGTTCCAGCCTGAGTGGGAGCTATTTTTTTCTTAATTTATAAGAATATACAAATTTCCTTTGATTATCGAGTAACTATAAAAAGCATTATTTAACATTTATTTAAATATATATTCGGCTATAGCATATTTTGTTTCACAGCACTTGAATTTAATAAACCTTCATACCAATACCGATATTTAATATTTTATGTTTACCTACTCCCCATGATAATCTAAATTCCTGAGTATACATGACAATAGATTCACTGAAATCACAGTGTAACCAATACAAAGAAATTATTTGGGAGAAGCCATGAATTTACAGGCAGTTTAAGATGGGGTGGGGAAGAGGAGGAGGATCTTTTCATGGGCCCTGCAAAGATTCTATCAATTATAGGAATTCTGGTGGCTCTGGGCTGGTTTTGAATAGGAGCCATTGGAGAAGTGATGGTGTAGTCTGGATTTTCCAGTCAGGAGATCTAAGTGCTGTTCTGGACTTTGCTGTCAGTCAGCTCCATACTTTTAAGAAACTTACTTAATTTTTTTCTGGGTGCAAAATAAGGAGAATTAATGCAATAATTTCTGAAGGCACCTTTACCTCTAAGATTTAAAGAATCTATTTTGTAAATACTTGGAAAGTTTTATCTTATGAAAATCAAATCAGATCAATTCTTACATCAAGTAGAGCTGTGCCTAAATCATTCACTCTTAAACATGGCTACAAATGAAAATCATCTGGACAATTAAAAAAAAAATTGAGATTTCTGGACCTCAACCAAGACCTACTAAATTATACTGTCTGGTGGAAAGACCCAGGAATCTGTGTTCTAAAACTGCCCCAGGTGATTTAAATGCAGCAGGTTCTGAGTTTGAAAAATCTCTGGTTGAAGTGACCTACAAAGCCCCTGAGAAGTCTCAGCATCTCTGGATCTCACCAGTATTTATTAACATACCTATTCCATGTTCTAGAACTGCATGCAGATGAAAGGGAAGTAAAAAATTTTAAAAAAACCTGCCCTCAAGAATCACATTTTTAAAAAGAGGAACAGGCATACTACACAAAATCTATAAGTGAATCCATTCAGTCATGAAGTTCCTTAAATAGATATGATTAAAACCCATGCAGTTTTTTAAAAAACAGGAAAGTAACTTCAGTGGAATAAAATAAAAGAATATAATTTATATTATTTTGTCAAGATCCTAATTTACAAACCCTTTTACATTTAGGATGCACTGGAGATATTCCCAATAGGCAAAAAAAAAAAAAAAAAAAAGGGAAAAAAAAGTGCAAGGGATAAATGTTAAAGACCACTAACTCATCTGTGTGACTCCAGGACACTGAGTAGTAATCTTATTTCAGAATTGCTGAAGGAAGGCAACTTACCTAGCTCTCTTCTGTATTATCTTACATAAAATGATAAAGAATATAATTAGAAGTTGGGTAGTATTATGCCTTTAGCTTTGTTATTTTTGCTCAGGATTTCTTTGGCTATTTGGGGTCTTTTGTTGCTCCATATGAATGTTAGGATTGCTTTTTCTATTCCTGAGGATGTCATTGGTATTTTGATGGGGATTGCATATATTACAAAGCTATTGTAACCAAAACATAATGGTACTGGCATAAAAACAGACTCTAGGACCAACGGAACAGAATATAAAACCCAGAAAACAACCCACGTACTTACAGCCAACTGATCTTTGACAAAGGCAACAAGAACATACACTGGGGAAAAGACTGCCTCTTCAATTATTGGTGCTGGGAAAATTGGACATCCATAAGCAAAAGAATGACACTGGACATGTACCTCTCACTATGTACCAAAATCAACTGAAAATGGACAAAAGATTTAAATATAAGACCTGAAACCATAACATTACTAAAGGAAAACATAGGGGAAACACTTCAGGAAGTAGGACTTGGCAAAGACTTTATAAATAAGACCCCAAAAGCACAAGCAACAAAAGAAAAAATAAACAAATAGGATCATATCAAGCAAAAAAGCTTCTGAGCAGCAAAGGAAACAAGCAACAGAATGGAAAGACAATCTGTGGAATGGGAGAAAATATTTGCAAACTATACATCTAACAAGTGATTAATATCCAGAATATACAAAGAACTCAAACACCTATACAGTACAAAAATGAACAATCCAATTAAAAAATGGGCAAAGGAGCTGAGTAGACATTTTTCAAGGGAAGACATGCAAATGGTCAAGAGGTACATGAAAAAATGCTCCGCATCTTTAGTCATCAGAGAAATGCAAATCAAAACTACATTGAGGTATCATCTCACCCCAGTTAGACTGGCAATTATTAAAAAGACCAAGAATAACAAATGCTGGTGAGAATGCGGGGAAAGGAGAACTCTTCTACACTGTTGGTGGGACTGTAAATTAGCACAGCACAGCCATTACGGAAAACAGTATGGAGATTCCTCAAACAACTACAGATTGAACTACCATATGATCCAGCAATCCCACTACTGGGTATACATCCAAAGGAATGGAAATCATCATGTTAAAGGGATACCTGCACTCCCATGTTTATTGCAGCTCTATTTACAATAGCCAAAATATGGAACCAACCAAAGTGTTCATTGATGGATGATTGGATAAGGAAGATGTGGTATATATACACAATGGAATACTACTCAGCCATAAGAAAGAATGAAATTCTGCCATTTGCAGCATCATGGATGAGTCTGGAGGAAACTATGTTAAGTGAAATAAGCAGACAAGGAAAGAGAAATACTGCATGTTCTCATGCATAACTGGGTGCTAAGAAAGAAGGATAAAGAGAGAGAGAGAGAAAGAAAGAAAGAAAGAAAGAAAGAAAGAAAGAAAGAAAGAAAGAAAGAAGGAAGGAAGGAAGGAAGGAAGGAAGGAAGGAAGAAAGGAAGGAAGGAAGGAAGGAAGGAAGGGAGAGAGAGAGAAAGGAAGGAAGGAGAAAGAAAGAAAGAAAGAAAGAAAGAAAGAAAGAAAGAAAGAAAGAAAGAACCACAATAATTTGTTGAACTTTTAGAAGGAGAGAACAAACCTAAGGATACCAGAGATGTGGGGGGAGGGAGGGAGGGTGTTGGGGAGTGATAGGTTGGGTAAAGAGTATAAAGAAAAATATTGATTTGTAATAATGAGTATGCTAATAATAAATGATAAAAAAAGAAAAAGAAAGTTGGCTAATCATTAGTAAAAGGAAAAGTTTTTTTTTTTTTTCTTAAACAGGTCATTTGACCTTTGAGCCTTAATTCTTTCTATTTTTTCTTTTTATTACATTTTTAAAAATTTTAACTTCTCAATATACATTGTAGTTGATTTTCATGACCCCTTACCCATTCCTCCCCCCTCCTCTCCCTCTCCCCTTCCCCCCCACATCATATCCGTTCACTTGTCTTAAAAAGTTCAAGGAATTGTTGTGATTGAGATGCATCCTATGGGGCAAAGTTGGACTTTTAGTGGTTCATAACGTCAGACTAAACAAAGTTTTGAAAAAAATGCAAAGAGAAGCAAAAAGCAAAATAAAACCAGCAACAACAATACAGATAAAAAATGAAAATAAAGGCAAGGGAAAATACTTATGAATAAATTATCCGTCATCTTTGATCTCAGCAAAATGACCATTGACTTGGCAAACACTCAAGAGAGCATTTCTTTCCTCTGTAAAAGTTGAAATGATTCTTCATTATGTTATTTTTGGTGCCAAAACTGAGGTTATTTTCTCTGGCTCAACATCTGTGGCTACCCCTAGGAACTAATTGGGCAATAAAAGTTTTCAGGCTTATGAAAATCAAGCATTAAAAAGACGAGTGATAAATATTAGTTTTATAAATATAACAATAGGGTTTGGTAACTGATCTCTACCAGTTGTGCACAGAACAGATTTCAAAATGCCGGAAGTGAAACTGATGTGGCCAAGTGTCAGAGTTGAGAATGTTTGCCTTTGCCTGCACATGAAATAACTTTGATGTGGCTTAAGATGTGTTTTTGTATTTCAAACAGCCTGCAGAAGGGAAACCAGCAAGGCATCAAATTATTTACCCTTCCCGGGAAAATATTTTAAAAGCTCTATGAGGGCTCCATTTCCTAAAGCCACCTGTCACCTAAAGCACACGTAATAGGCCCCAGATGCTGGATCCCAACCTACTAACCCCATGACTTGGAGAGAAAATATTTCACTCATTCTGCAGCACATCCTTAATTCATTCAAAGTTAAACTTTCAGGCCATATTTTCTGCTTAAACTTAATAACTCAGCTCTGACATTCCTTCCCAGTGACCTTAAAGTTCCGTTTTGGCTGCCTCGACACCTGCTCCCAAATGCATTAGAAGCACTCAGATTTTTTTTTTAAAGTATCAGTTTTGTTTTCTTTGCTCAGCCTTGAGGCCATCCTTTAAGTGCACGGAAGTAGAGGATACTTACCTCTATTCCATTGTGAATTTTATTAGTGTCTTAGGTTTCTCTACTCAAGTGTGTGTTGATGTTGTTTTGGACACAAAAATATGTTGGTTCACGGATTTTTGGAATCCTTGAAACTCATGGTTTCAAATCTCAATTTTGGAAAATAATGGGAGAAAGATTCTCTAAATCCCCTAAAATTATGTACATATGTAAATTAGTTTGTAAGAATAAACTTAAAAGTCTATGAATATTCTCAGTGATATTAAAAAATTTGTGGTTGTTTAGCAATGTTGGCATAAACATTAAAACCCTAGCATGTACTACGCAAAAGTTTACTTAACGATCTAGAAAACGTACAGCTAAAAATTTAAAGGGTCAGAATTGAGGCTTTTTGTTCTTATTAAGTCTGCTAAAAATCTGAAACATAGGAAGGTTGCCAATCTATTGAAAAATTATAACCATTCCCCTTTTCAGTGGGGGGGAGGATTATAGGTAAACTTATTATAGTAGAATAAGTGGCTTAAATTTTTTAATCACTCTCCCACATTCATCTATTTTTAGAACTAAATATCTTTCTCACATTAATAAAATTACCAATCAAAACAAGTTCTGGAGGTGGGGAAATGTGTTGATTCTGGACTGTGTGTGTGAGAGAGAGATTATTGGAAATTAATGACTACTTATGGAAAAAGAAGAATTAGAGCATGAAGGAATTTTGAGTCTTTGATCTCCTAAGATGACTTTATAAAAATATACAACTTTATCTGAGAAAGTTTCACTGATAAATGACTGGCTTGTATCAAGGCAGTGACACCTACACATTACTGATGACCCTCTGTAAGAAGATTTAGGAAACTCTGTTCCCCAACTTGCCATATGTTTCAGATAGTGATGGTAAAGGAAGGCCTTTTATTTTTTGGAGGATGGAGGTCAAGAGGATAAAATAATAATCTCTACGTGCAACCTGTTCGGAATTGTTTATTCTATCAAACTGGGGTAGGCATAGGTAAAGGCCGAGAAACTGGCCTCTCCTATCAAATTTCCCTCTAACTCCAGATAACACCAAATAAACCCTTAATCACACAAGAAATCACTCAACTTTTACTGCTCCTCCTGCTTCTTGACCTGTCACTAGCCCATTTCATTTCCCATGCTCTGGCCTCTTGGCCTCTCTCTTTATAAGCTGTATCACCTGGCCGTCATGCGGTTTCCAGCTCCTGGATCCTGTCTGGTTTCTGGTTTCTTCCAGGTTATTCAGAGTTTACAGACTGGAAGTGCTGCCTCTGGTCCTTCTCTTCCCCTGGAAATGACGCGTTCCCCACCCCACCATAAAAATCTTTCTCTAGCGCTGGGCTTGTTCTCCTACCAGCTACTTAGAGGTCTTAATTGTTTCAGGAAGAATTCTTTTTTTCTTTTTTTCTTTTTTTTCCTTTTTGTCTTTTTTTCGTGACCGGCAATGGATCGCAACCCTCAGTGTCGCACCCGTACCGGACCGGGACCGGCAACGGGATCGCAACCCTCGGCGTTGCGCCCGCACCTTGCTCAGCCAGTGAGCGGCCGGTCTGTATGTGGGATCCGAACCCTCGGCGGGAGCGCCACCGCACTCCCAAGTGGCGCACTGTAGCAGTGCGCCACTGGGCCGGCCCAAGAATTCTTTTTTTCTTTCCCACCAGAGAAGAGAAACATTTTTGCCTACCCCAAGTAACAGACTTAAAATGATGCTTCACTTGGCAATTTTCTGTGTGATTTCCCATCCACAGGCAGATTGTTCATAAGACTAGAGTGTCTACATATGAGTCCAAAACCAATCAAACATTCTTTACCAAACAAAATAAATGTAATTTCTAACCTGAAAATGAGCATCCGACCCTTACTAATTTCTCATTATCTCAACTTCAACATGTCCCATCTTCTCTTCACCTCCAATCTTCCTTTCCCTACCCTTCACCCAATGCTTAACTCACCCCTTTTCTGATGCCTCCTGTTTCTGTTCATGATATCAGGATTCTTACATCACCAGACTCTAAACTGGGTGGGCCTTCACTCTTCCCTCTTCACCATGGTAGAGACAGAATATGTTAGAGGCCAGTCAGCAGAGTTAGACAGACACAACTTTGAATAAAGTGCTTCTACTTTCTAGATTTGTGAACTACTGAGGTGATCTATTGCTAAAAATTGGAGATAGCAGTAGCCACTTCTAGAGTTATTGCAAGGATTAGTGAGATTATATATAACACCTTGCAAAGCACTGGCAAAATAGAAAGGTTTAATAAATGTCAGTTATTGTTTTTACTATTGTTTTTATTTTTTTACTATTGTTTTTATTTTATTGTTTACTATTGTATAGGATATTGTTCAATATCCTATCTCTTTGCCCTTCTGTGTCAGTGAGGGTTAAACTAGAAAAGTAGAACCACTAGGATACACACACACACACACACACACACACACAAACACAGGCATACACATATACATACAGTTTACAGGGACTTGATATTATGTAATTGTGGGAGCTGGTTAAAAAGTTTCTATAACTATTGAGCACTTGAAATGTGATTAGTCCAAACTGAGATCCAAAGACTTATTAAGAAATTAAGAATGCAAAATATCTCATTTATAATTTTTATATTGATTATATGCTAAATTGAGATGTGCTAAAAGATTTCAAAAATTTTGTACAAAAAAGATGTGAAAATTCCTCATTAATAATTTTTATATGGATTACACATTGAAATTGTGTTTAGGCTATATTGGACTAAATAAGCATATATTAAATTTGAAAGAAAAAAGTTTCTGCAAGTCCATTGTGCTGTTATCTTTGCATCTGATACTGCAGCTTCAAGCCCATAGGGCTGGCAGTCAGAAAGTGAAGATAAATGTAAAGTACAGGACAATAGGGAGCAAGTTGGATGAACTGAAACCTGTGTTAGTTCTTCCTGCCTCTGAATTTGATGGTATGGGTGTCCTGCAGAAACTCGACCCTTTATCATGGAGCTAAATGTGCAAACCTGTCTCAGGAGTTGGAGAAGCTGAGAGAAGATCGAGGGACAGGTGAGTGGTTACAGGCCCAGCTGCTGCTTCATGCAGAGGAGGCGAGTCAGCAGATCAGCAACAATGTAGGAACTACAAAATGTCTGCTGCTTCCTTGCATGCTCCAAACCACCTAAAATCTCCTCTGTGGTCCATCCAAACCAGAAACATACAAGAAAGGAGATTTGGGGAGACAGATTCATCCAGCCTAGTGCACCCATTAGAAATCCCCCATGTCTTCCTTTAAAACATGTCACCTCCATTCCTCCCTTTTCAGTTAATTGGTCTCTAAGTAGTTTTTCATTTATTAATTTTCCTTCCCTTTCCATCAATTCTCCTTCTAGATTGCTCTTCATAGACCTCTGCTCTTACCACATCACCATTCCTAACCTGATGCTACTTGAGGCCCCATGCAAGGAAGGGCCCAAATGTTACTCCTCCATTATATGCCTGGTCTGATCAGGTCAATCTCCTTGTTCTTTCCAGAGCACACTGGACCGTTTTGGCTTCTGAAATTTCTTTTCTTTTTTTTTTCCTTTTTGTCTTTTTTCGTGACTGGCAACGGGATCACAACCCTCGGTGTCGCGCCCACACCGCGCTCAACCAGTGAGCGGACCGGTCTCTATATGGGATCCGAACCCTCAGCGGGAGCGCCGCCACGCTCCCAAGCGCCACACTCTACCAAGTGCGCCACCGGGCCGGCCCTTGGCTTCTGAAATTTCTGTCATGGTGATATTCCTGCTTGGAATCCACTCCCTATTCTCACTCTTTCCTGGACTCCCTTTATCTGCAATTTAGACCTTTTAACTCCAGGTGGCTCAGATGTTGCAGTGGCTTCTGGGGTACAAGCATGTACTCCCCATTTGGGGCAGGGGCTGTGTCTTATATGGTATTTTATCCTCATTTGAAGTCTTTTGGAGAGATGGAAACCTGGTGGAAACTAATTAAATTCTTTTACAGTGAAGAAAATATTTTATGTAATTTATGTTACAGACAAGTGGAAAAACAAAAGTGATGTTTTGCTGTGTGCAACTCTGTTTTCCAGCATAATAATGTGGTGTCCATTCCCTGGCTGTTATGATAAGGAACACCTTAGCACTGGTGCCTGTATAATATGCATTTACCACTGTGTCTTTGTTTAATCCAAATGCAGATACTTCAGTATCAATATTTCTCCAGAGAAATACTTTTCTTTTTTCTTTTGTATTCTGTTTCATAGAGAGACAAAGCTTGAGCCTTGCTCACCATTCAGTCTCAGGGCCTTTCCTGTGCCTGATAGGTCATGCACACTTTTTAGGCACAACCTTGGACTCCTGTATTAGTTTCCCGGGATTACCATAACAAATTGCCACAAACTGAGTGGCTTAAAAAACAGGTTTATTCTTTCACACTTCTGGAAACCAGAAGTTGGAGCCAGGGTGTCGGTAGGACCATGCTCCCTCCAAAGGCCATGAGGGAGAATCCTGAAGAAGACCTTTCCCATATCTGGTGGCTCCAGGCGTCTTTGGCTTGTGGCTGCATCACTCCAGTCTCTGCCTCTGTCTCCATGTGACCTTCTCCTCCTCTGTGTCTCAAATCTCTCTCTACCTTTCTCTTAAAAGGACATTGTCACTGGATTAATGGCCCACCAGGTTAACCTGGATGATCTCATCTCAAGATCCTTCACTGAATTACGTCAGCAGAGACTCTTTTAACAAATAAAGTCATGGTTACAAGTTCTGAGGCTTAGGACATGGACATACCTTTTTAAGGAGTCATCATTCAACCCACCACAATGCCCTGAAGCAACTACTCCAAGACAGAAAGTGGACGCTGCCAGGCCTTATGAGGCCCAGAACCATCCCAGTGTTACCGTGGGCCCATTCACCTGGTTACTGTACATCACAGGTGCAGCCCAGATTCAGAGTGAGAGGGAATCCCCATGAGCACCAGCCTACCAAACGCGAGGCATTTAGACAGTGGTTGGTCACCAGCTGCTGCACCTCTAGACCTAGCTTCTCCCAGAACTACCTTTTTCTGGAGGCATTCTTCCTGACAACCTACATGCTTCCCCCTGACTCAATAGTTAGGGCTCTCTAAGTGAACTGACAGTAACCTGGCTCTTTAGAATAAAAGACAAACAAAAAATAACAATGGTTTAATTTGTTACTTCCCCTCCACATAGACAGTCAACCTCTTCAAGCTTTCATTTAAATTCACAACTTGGTAGAAGAAATATTTTCAGTGGGGTGATGGCCAGGGTGGTTATCGGAGCTTTTCAAGTCCCTACACAAGCTCCACTTGCTGCTTTGCCACAGGTGCGTGGAGCACAGAGTGATGACCTCCACAGTGGCAGCTCCGAAGGGTGTGTGCTCTGCAGGGGGACACACCTGCCTCCAGCTCAGCAGTCATGCAGCTGTGCAACCCAGGAAAAGTAATGAGGTGTCTCCTCCATAAAGTTCAGGGAGCAGTACTAAAGTTCCAAGGTAAAGGGAACTTGACAGTAATAACAATGATGATGATGATTTTTTTGTGTGCTTAAGTGATGTCGGTTTAATTCAGCACTGTACGTGGGAAGTTTTTAGCATATGCAAATTTTACAGCTAAGGTAGATTAAAGTAGAAGTGCTGTATTTCTCTCTTTTTCCCTCAGAGAGTTGAGCAGGACATTAGCAGACGTGGGAAGCACCCCGTTGACACCAATTAGTAGCATCAGCAATAAGGAATAGGAGTAGACTAACGCGGGAAATTTGGATGCTTTCCTGATATTGTCTTTTTTTTATCATGTTGTTCACCATTTATTTTTTTGTAATTGAAACATAGTTGATTGTGCATATTTGTGGGGTGCAGAGTTGAATATCAATAACTGCGTGCAATATGTGATGCTCAAAGCAGGATAATTAGTGTATTCAGCATTATACAACGTTATCGTTTTTTGTGGCTTTTTGCCAATTCCTCCCTTACCCTCCTTATCCCTCCCCCTTTCGCACCTCCGGTAACCCAGTTCTGTTCTTTCCTTTTGAAAGTTCAACATATTAAACAATGATTATGACCATGATGAAGATATGCTGTTGTGACATCAGTGCAACCCATTCAATGTGTATGAAAAGGGTACGGAAGTAAACTAGACTCCAGTGGAACAAAACAAACAAGTGCTTTATTGGGATATCTGCTAGTCAGCACCATTATTAGGACTTAATTCCTATTTGCTTTTGATTAATACACATTGTCTCCCTCTCTTTTCTGTATTTTATTAGTTAATAAACATTCAGTATGCAGCACCTCTTGGTTTGTGAATACCGTGGAAGAATCTATGATGATCACACATCTCTGAACTTGGTTTAGGGGTATGAAAGCGACTAGCTCGATAATCTTCCTAGGACTTTAGTTTGGATTCATTCTGTGTGGGAAGGAAAATCCCAAAGACATTTTGCCCTTGTCTCTGTATGTAAATGTGCTTTCTCAGAGCATGCCAGTGGTCACCGGGGATGGGCACTGGTGTTAAAGAAGTAGCTGGAGGGGAAGTCACACTCTGATGACAGGAGGGTTTGCTTTCACATCTGGTTTCAATTCCAGTCCGTGGGATTTTGCTCAGAGGCTTCTCACAGTTGCTGGCAAACCATGTTGTTGTGCCTCTAAATGAGCCCCTACTCTGTAGGCACTTGGTAGGTTCACAAACCTAGGCTGGAGGACTTCATGGGCCACGGAGCCAACAGAGGTTAAGGTCCAGATGTTGGTGATAGAGGGGATCTGTCTAGGCTTGCTTGCTGGGGTGTGAGGCAGACAGCACCTTCCAGGGTTAGGCCTTTGCTGCGTTTGTCACCAAGTTAGCTCAGTGTCAGTGGCGCTCACTGTCCACCCATTGACTGCCTCTTGTTAGCCACCAGGCTCTTCCTTCCTTCCTCCTCTCTCCCTCAGGTCTTTCCTTTCACATGTATGTCCTGATCAGTAATTTATACAAGTATGAGGGGTCTTCAAAAAAGTTCATGGAAAGACTCATATTGTCTTGTAATTCTCTTTTTCCACAAACTTTTTGAAGCGCTCTCATATGAAATTTGGAGGTAGAAGGCCTGGCTTTAAATTCAACTTAATTGCTCATTTCTTCTTAGAACTTTGTGAAATGATTTCACTTCTTTGAGCCTCAAATGTTTTTGTCTGTAAAAGGGAAAGAACAGCACCTGCCTTTTCCACATATATGTGAAGATGCTGCCATTGGATGGACTAGTATCTGGGGCAGCTCTTTGTGCCTGCTTAGTGCTCCTCCAAGGTGAGTGATCATTTATATATTCCCGGCTGGGCATGAGTGGTCAAACAGTTGGACAAATTGGAACACTCCAAGAAGGTGCAGAAAGGAAGTGGACAGTGGATTTGGGTAGATGGCGCAGACTGGGCTAGGTATTCTAGGTGATGGAAAGGGAACTTAAAGATTATATTGAATCATGCTCATTTTATAGATGAGGAAACTGAGGCCAGAGGAGTAAAGGGTCTAGCTCCTAGACTTTTGTTCTTGTTTTCATTATTTTAACAGCATTTATTGTCAGCTGCAAAGACCTTATTTATGAATTTGCTTATGGTTTATCTGCTCTCCTGCCCACTCCAATACTAGCTAGCCTGACGGTCCCTTGAAAGCTGAAGCCTGTCTGGCTAGTTCATCTCTGTGTGCCCAGAGCCGTGGGCAGAACTGACACATAAGGGACACTGGTGAGGAAATGTCCAATAAGCAATGTGCCCAAGGCCTCTCCTGACTCCTTGTCCAGGGGCCTTGCTGGTTCTGCCACATGTTCCCATGTCAGGGGTGGTACAAATCCTGAAGGACTGCCCTATCCTTCTTTTAGATCTCGGATATCTCCGAACTAGAAATCCTGAGCAGAGACCTGGCTGTCATTTTTGTCCACTTCTAGGAAATTAATAGAAACAGAAGATTGCTAATAGGTCAAGAAGCCACTCATGTGGTGGTGTGGGAGAAGTGAGCTCCATGAGGTCATATGTGGAGCTGACATATTTATGGTTGTATTTCAGTGACTCGGTGAGGGACTGACCCATAGCACACCCTTGGCAAATGTCTCTTAAATGAATGAGAGAATGAATGAATGGCTTCTTTAGGAAACGGATGAATGTGTAGCACAACTGCAAGGTTCAAATGACACGTTGACGGCTCCTCACTATTCTGAAAGAGGAGGAATGAGGGCAGCGGGATGACATGAGGACGTGTCCTGCTTTCATCTGTCAATGGAAGTCAGACTCTCTGGTTGGGTAGTTTCCATGCAGATGGGGTTGGAGGGAGGGAACACTGCAGCTGCTGAGGGAATGAACGAGCCATCACTGAAACCATAAATATGCCACGGACCCACACTGGGATGCTGACAGATGCCCTCCCTGCAAGGCTCAGATGGGAGGGACGCGTGGAGTCCAGATTTTAAATTAGATTCACCTGAGCTCAGTGAACTGTCATTTTTCTGATGCAATGAAAAAGGGGGAAGGAGGGGGGTGAAGGGGAGAATATCTTTGTAGCTGAGCTTACCTGACTTTCCTCAGTGGGAGACACACGAATAGTGTTTCATGTCAAGGAGAGGTAGTTAAAATGCAGACGGCTCGATCCTGGTCTCAGAATTCAAGAGGTGTGGTTCGTGCCTGTAGACCACTCTTCTTCCTTCCTTTGATCTATCACTTAATGTGGAGGAAGGTTTTTATGTGTGATTCCTATATAATGGGTAATTTAGTCCATTCCATTATGAAAAAGTAGTAAGTCTAGTTCTAGTACATTTGCTTCAGTTATTCTTTAAAGTCCCTAAAGTCCCTAGGAATGTATTATTCTCATATGCTTTAAGTAGCCTGAACGCTTTTTCTTAGTTGTTTATAACTTTTGAGCTCCTTTAAGCCAGTTGAAAGCTAGTAAGTTGAAAATTAAAAAAATAAAATAGGGGTGAGGTCATGTACTCTGCCCATGTGCATATTTGTGTAATGGGCACATTGTGCATGTGTGTAATTGACAAATTGGCACATCATCAAATTTCAGGTCAATTTCTGATCTCTTTATGCAACTTAACCCATACTTTAAAAACATTATCCTCCCTTCCCCTGCTCAAAGCCTGTGCATTGTATTTTTGAATTAGCTTTCTTGGCTAGTTTACAAGAAGTTTAATTCACAAGGTCTTAGCCACAAAAGCCTCAACTTGAGGCTCAGATATGAGTATATCTGAATGAAATGGCTGCCCACAGAAAAATTCAAGTTCATTAAATTCAGCTGAACCACTGCAAATGAAGACTAGTAACCTCTGATTCACAAACCACATGTCTTTCCTTTATTTTAAAATGATTTCAAAAGTTTTAAGGCTGTTGAAAAAGTATTCCTCCACATTTGCATTTCTCAGAGTAAATTCTATACAGGCTGATGTTTCTCCAAAAAAGAATGCACATTAAAATCATAATTGGCCAAATTGCCCTTAGCCATTGAAATAGATACTGTATACACTTGACCTTTCTAGAGGAGGGCTTAACGAAGCAGAGAAGTATAAAGAAGAACAATAAACTTTCAAGTTTCTGTTTTGGTTGAAGATTTTCCAAGATCTAATGGGATAAAGCAGGATTTATTTATTTAGTTTTTTTTATTTATTTATTATTATTTTTTTACCTAATTGGGGAAATGAGGTAAGAATGTGTGTGACTGCGATGGTTGAGTAATTTCTGAGGTTTTACATAGGACTCTGTTTTACAGGCTTCTTACTTCAAAGAAGATCTCTGTCAAAGAAATGCTGTATGGACCACTTGCCTTGGAAGTAAGGCAGCAGTATGAGGGAACAGGAAAGGGCTTAAAATGAATGGAGAATACATGTGCAGGGTATAAAACCTATGGAACACCATGAGTGACAGAAAACCTTGTCTACTGAGAAGAGGTATGGTAGGACTAGGATATAATCTCTTCTGCTTCAATGGTAAAAAGTTCTCTTTCGAAGTGAAATATTTCAAGCTTTGCCATACATCTTCCACATGATTAAAGAAAAGTAAACTAAAACATTTTCATTTTCTTACAACATATTCTTCAGGGTATAACTCTAAAAATTTTAGTAACATGACAGAATACCAGAGATATGTATATATTCTCATAGTTTCTTCCCTTCCAGCCAGGCAGCCAGGCTGTGTATGTCTTTGTTTCTAGAGAGTCAGGACACAGAGAAAAAGCTCATCAGACCTATGATTCTGGGCCAGGGAGGAGAGGGAAGAGTGATTCCCCAGGCTGGAAGAGGTGAAGGAGCTGGTGCTGAAGCATGTGAGACCTTTAAACCACTGAACAGCATCCCTCTGGGGAAGAGATGGGGCTCAGAGAAGAATGAAGGTAGTGTCTGCTTAGACACTGGGGTTGTATGTCTTGGTAACCACTCTATGTTCCACAGATTCAAGAGAGTAGGAAAAATTAGATTGCCAGGAATCTTGTAGACTCTAACTATGATGATATTAGTTGTGAGATTAGTGGCTTTTTTCCTGTTTCATGGAACCAAGTAAGTTCCATGGATTCGGGAGTGAACCTGGGAGAGGGAATGTAGCCCGAATAATGTCAGAATTCCTTACTAACACAATAGATTTGGGATAGGATAATTTTAAGAAGAGGTCTCCACATTCTTTGATATTTCTCCCTTCAAGAGATACAGTTTATTTGCTTTCTCCTGAGTGTGAGCTATCCTTTGTGTTGCTTCTAATGAATAGCCTATAGTAGAAGTGATGGATATCACTTATAAATTGACCATGGCTTCTTTCGTGGTGTGTCACCTTTCTCTCTTGAGTTGCTTGCTCTGTGAGAAGCAAGTTACAATCAGCCAAAGTGAATAGAAGTTCCTGGCTAGCAGCCAGCAAGAAACTGGCAGTGTCAGCCCATAGCCACGTCAAGTACCAGTGATTTCACAAGTGATATCCTATCTCCTTTGCTTCATGCTGTTCATTAGATGTGAGTCACTAGGGTTCAACCTGCCACACCCAGGAGGAGGGGTTTACACATGCTTGTGTATTCCAGGAGGTGGGGAATCATTGGGGGCCGTCTCAGAGGCTACCTTAAGGACCAAGTTAGCTTCAAACTGTATTTTAAGGAAGAGGCCACATGTTTCTAATGTAGATCTGGCTTGCTCTAGTAGTGAGTTCCTTGTGGAAGAGAATTCCTTTGTAGCCTGTTCTGTGGTACTCTGGGAGGCATTTATAGTGATATCAAACCCCTGGTTCCTTTTCAGATTACAAAATCACTTCGACGATGTGCAGAGAGCACCATCCAAAGCCTGATGTGTCTTTCCTCCCTGACAAAGCAGGCCTTATAAATAATTTCCACATCAGAGCCTCTTAAACCTGGCCAGGACTGGAGTGAAGCCCCTCCACGTTTACTCCAGAATCAGCACTGTGGCTGAGGAATGTCACCTGAGGTATACCTTCCACAGTGGTAGAATTGTTCTCAACAATCAAGGAAGAAACAGATTATTATGATCAAAATGATCCACTCAGAGAAACAGCTAGTTTTATGGCTTCTGTAGAGCTTCTGAATAATAAAAATCCAGCATTGATAATTTCCTTTTTTTATATTTGCAGTACAATTACAGAGAGAGGGAGAGAGAGACTGAGAAGAAAGATAAAACAGGGCTGCAATACATCAAAAATATTCTATTACTAAGCTGATTATAACCTTTTGACATAGAATCCATTCCACTGCCTATCAGTTAAAAAGGCGGGGAGGAGGGAGAGAGAGAGAGGGAGGCCTTGCTGAGATACTAGGATCCTGCAGTTACCAGTCTTTAGAAATAGCAAAAAGATGAAAGGTGATAAATAATATATGAATATATGAAGCCAGGTACTGAGCCAGCGGCTAGTTTTCTTTCTGTGAATCCTGCCATTTACATTTCTGATTCACATTTCTCAGCAGCACCTTGCCAAATATAATTGAACACTCTGTTGGATTTTGTTCCTCTTACTTTGTTGGGTTCTCACAGAGTTTCCACTTTCAAAAACCCGATCTTGTAAGTGCTGTGTGCTCTCCTGGGCTTCAGGTCTGTCTGTTTTTCAGGACTTTAAAATGCAGGTTCGTAAAATATGATTTCTTTCTTTCTTCTTGGAAGGAAAGAATTGCACTGAATGAGATTTTAAGTAGAACCGCTAAATGTATATCATAGTAACTCTTGCAGTGTGGAACTGACCAACGTGGTAAACTTGAGGAGCAGATGTACAATGCTGTCAAACTCCAGTAGTGCTTATGGAATGCTGTTGGTCTTCCAGCAGAGGGTGGTGACATTTAGCCAGCTGCTATAGCAGGGACAGAAGGCTGACAGTATAGCTGGATTTGGCCCTCTCAAGTCCTTCCGTGGCTGATGGCCAACGATTCCATAACTGTAAAGATCTTTGAGGACACTGGAGGTGGCTTGTTGATCTAAGTTTTGTCCTAGTTCACTGACCATAGGGCTTTTATCACATGATTTTAGAATGAATTAATATATCAATGAATAGGTAGAAATTACATGTATACATATATATGAGCAAAACATTCTAAAATTGTGTTAGTTTTTGAATGAGCTGATGACATGTAGTAGAAACGATATGTGATTTGGCCTTTGATGGCCTGGGTTTAAGCCTTCATCTTTGTGCCAGCTGAATAAACATGGGCACATTAATTAAATTCCCTTCTACACAATGTGTATAGAACTGATAATACTGATCTCACGGGATTCTGTAGGGTATAAAAGTATAAACACAGGAAAGTCACTAGGTAGCACTTGACATTTAGTAAAGCCTCAACAAATGTTTGTGCCTCAGGCAGTGTAGACAAATAAACAATATGGACTTATTTTTTGCACATTATTTACCCTTTATTCCTTTATTGCATTTATAGGTGTGCTCCTTTTTTCTCAGACTGGAAGTCATTGGAAGACACTTCTGTCATATAATTCCTTATACCTTCTTGCCTGATTTAGTACTTTACACAGTAACTACTCAAATTTTAAAAAATTAATTAATTAAATTTAAAAATGAGTTGGTTAAATGAAAGAAGGTCTAGATTCAAATCCTGGTCTGAATTTCTTTTCTTTTCTTTTCTTTTTTTTTTTTTGTCTTTTTGTCTTTTTTCCGTGTCCGGCAACGGATTGCAACCCTCAGTGTTGCCCCCGTACCAGACCGGGGACCGGCAACGGGACTGCAACCCTCAGCGTTGCTCCCGCGCCTCGCTCAGCCAGTGAGCGGGAACCAGTCTGTATGTGGGATCCGAACCCTCGGGCGGGAGCGCTGCTGCGCTTCCCAAGCGGCGCACTATCCAGTGCGCCACCGGGCCGGCCCCTGGTCCTAATTTCTGTTTGAACAAAAGGCTTAATATTTCTAGGCTTACTTTTTCTCACTTATAAAAAAGGGATTAAGAAAATCCTTTTTTTTTTTTTTGCAGATTGCAATGGCAATTGAATATGTTAAAGTGCTTAGTAGGATGCCTACCACATAGTAAGTTCTTAAGAAATTTTAGATCTCCTTCCTCTTTACTCTCAAAATGCAAGAATCCCTCAGCCGTGCTCTGCCTCTGGATGGCTCTGGTGACATCCCTTATTCAGAACGTCCTTCTAAGTCCCAAGGGGCAGGAGACTGGGGGTGACAGATGGGATGACAAGAGAAGCCAGCCCTGACTGAATCCATCCATCTCCACTTTTTCTTCCTTCTCCCTTCCTTCCTTCCTAATTTCTTCCTCCCAAAGGTACCTACCCAGTTGATTTTATTAAGAAATGGGCAAAGAAGGAAATGCCACTCTAGGAAAATCCAAAAAGAAACCACTAAAGGGAAGGTAGAGAGCAATCTATGTATTGTTATCAGTTATTTCTTCTTTAAACCAGAAAGTTGATGCCTCATAGAAGGTGTGCGTGTGTGTGTGTGCATGTGCGTGTGCACAGATTTGGCTGCAGAGCCAGCCTGTGGGCAGAGGGATAAAGAGTTAGACTATGTGTGTGATCCTTTCACTAACCCTAAACCTTACATGTCTTCCTGCCTTTGTCCACATGGGGCACCCCTGCAGTACCAACATCACCAGGTTATGGAAGCTTTCTCTCAAACACATGGAATGAGATTGGGTCAGCTTTAGTGTATGCAGGTGGGGCTGGTAACAGTGAAAAACTAGAATGCTTTTTTAACTAGAAAAGAGAAATGGATACTGGGCAGGTCCGAGTGATGCTTGTCAATTAAAAGGATAATCTTTTAGAGACACTGTTGAAGAAATTTGTAGGTCCTGATTAGGAAGGGTTTGAGATGCTGCATTTGGAAATTTGAACTTTATTGAATTGTGGCCAGTAGAGCACAATTATTGGAGATAGCAGGGTAGGAGGATCACATTACAGTGGTGAGAGGGGACACTGCAACAAGAGAAGGAGAGGTGCTGGGCATCCATCAAGGCATGGGTCGTGGGACATCTTTACTTTTAGTTTCTGTTTTTCAAAGAGTAGTGTTTTTGATGGTAGTGTAAAAACTGACTTTGATGATTCATGTTTTCTCCCTCAATACAGAGCATCAAATGAGTCTACAAAAATGGTCAAGTTTCTATTTGCCATCATTTGTTAATTGTTGTGGCTCCACACCATACAGACTGTTTAATGGGTTCATGGAGAGGTAATATAATGTATGCACTCATAATGCCCAATATTTTGAAGATTAAAATATTTATATCCTGGAAAATGTAGATTTAAGTTTTATTTTCACTAGGATTTCTTACCTCTACACTGTCCAATGGGTATCCCATATGTTGGATGATACCCATGTCAGTACCCTACTTCCTATCAACACAGAGATCTGGGAGTTCTAGAAGAGAAAGGCTCATGTGCAAAAGCACTTTGGTGATTTATGTACTATTTAAAATTACTCATAATCTGACACCAGAATTTTTAGAGATCGGCATTTTCTTTTGAAGTAATTGTTCTTAATCTAAATAAAAAAGAAGGAAGATTTTTAAGGCTACAACACAAAAAGATGCAAAATGGTGACGTTCTTCCGGCATTTTCCCAAGAGATTTAAACATTGTTTTAGGACTTGGCAAAAGAGTCCGACACATTTTGCAGAGTTAACAGCTGTTTAACTTTAAAATATAATTACATTTAATTATCAGTGTCAGATAAAACACACACTATCACTCTGGCCCAAGTGGAATAATAGTGATGAGGAAAGTGAAGTTGGCTACGGAAAAGTTACACTTGAAGCTACAGGTTCGATTCTTTTCAAAAGACGATCTTGCCATGAGACTTCTCTGAACGTTTATCAGAGGGAATTTACAGCAGAGGCTCTAGGTATAAAAAATGTTGGAAGATTTATGTGCCAATTCTCAGTCAGATTTATTTTGATAAATTGTACTATATCAATATGTAAAAATCTAATAAATATAACTCTTTAAAGAGGGGGTTGCTCTAATTTTACTGTTTCAGAGAAAAGGTTTGGCAAAAAGTCAGAACGTGCATTAAAAACACACTTTCAAGAAGTCTAATAAATAAAGTCTTTGAAATATGGTTTCCTAGTGAAAGGCATTTTAAATCATTTTGATAAAGAATCTAAATTAGAGCTTTAAATACGAAAGGCAAGTTCCTTTAACTTATTATTTATAGATAGTTTGAAAATAAAATCTAAGCAAACTAATTTTTTTTTTCATTCTTTACAAGGCAAATATATTGTTAAGTTTTAACAGCACATGTGGTTAGCCAGGGAATGTCCTCATTAAAAAAGGTAGGCAATGGCTAGCTAGTACAGTATTTACAGAGTGCTCAGTACGTGCTGTGTGCTGTGTGCGATGCCTTCATGCATTGTCTCATTTAGTCCTGGGTGACATTAAGCAAGTAGGCCCTGGATCCAGAATGCCTGCCATGGGTAAGCTGTATGACCTTGAGCAAATTACTTAACTGTGCTGTGCATTAGTTTCCTCATCTATGAATGATGTCAATCATAGTGCTTGATTCATGGGATTATTGGAAGGTTAACCGAGTTTGAACATGTAAAGTGCTTAGCACTGTGCCTGGTACATGGACAGTATCAATAAAACTTAACTTGTAGTATAATCATCTTCATTTTACCTAGGCTCAGATGACTAAGAGATTTGTCCACAATCACATGGCTGGTTCGAGCCTGGATTCAAACCCTGGGTGTCAATTATGTCTGGGGACATCCTCCTATCAGTGCCCATTCAGGACAATGCTCTTTCCTGCTTTCTTCTCAGACTGTGCAGTGTTTTCATTCATTCATTCCATCATATTTTATATATATGTATGTATGTTATATATCTACAGTATATAATACATAATATAGTATATCATATAGTAAAATGTATTTTATATCATGCTTCATGTTTTATATTACATGCAACACATAATACATATTATATAATATAGTCACCATATAATCTTCTATAATATACTATATTACCATATGTCATATGTAGTATATATACTATGTAGCATATGATTTACATGCATGTATGCATATGCATACACATACAGTACACATACTGAGGACAGTACACATACTGAGGACTTACTCTATGCCACATACTGGAGATAAAATGTGGCAAGAAAGATTCTATCCTGCTGGACTGAACTTATAATAGAAAATGTGTCAACAATTACAATAAAATGTGTTAATCTTTATGATCAAGAGAAATGCAGGTTGCAAATGAGGACATAATGGTGGGGGAGTGGGGGCATTACTTGCTGTGAGATGAACAGTTGTTGACAATCTAATTATTTTCATTAGACTCCATTTGCTAAGGTAGAATCTCAATTTGCTAGAATACCCCATTCCCCAAATATTTTGGATAATTGAGCTGTTACTGGAACAATCATAAACATCAGGAATGGTCAAGATATTGCTAAAAGGCAATTTGCGTTGATTGCAGGCAGCTTGGCAAAGAGGAAAGAGTAGGTGCTGCAGCTACTCGCACTTCGGTTATAATCCTGTCTCTACCACTTACCAGGTGGGTGACTTAATTATGACATTTAACTTTTCTGAAACTCAGTTACTGACTCTTTAAAAGTGGGACAATGCTTTCTTTATAGAATTTGTGCATGTTTAAGTGCCCCTGCCTGTAGCTTCATGTCTGACATAAAGTATCCTTGTTTCTGACAGGTGCACAGGTGAAGAGTGTCCTGGCACTAAATAAGTCACCTGCAGGCATCAGGTTACTGGTCCCTGGATACTTTAATGCTTAGTAACATGCTGTAACAAGAATCATCTTGGTGTCTATCTCTTCCTTCTATAGACTCTCCATGAAAGGGCTAAACTTTGGGTGGGAGAGGAGAAAATGCAGGGATTCTTGGAGTTTGGTATTTCTTATTAGGAGTACCTCTGTCTTACTTACCCTTAAGTTTACTTGGTACTGTCAGCTCTGAACTCTCTTAGGGCAGCAGAGTTTAGTGCCCCTTCATTGATTAGTTTGGGATTGATATGTCTTTCCTTTCATGTACCCAAAGCCAATTCAGAATTTCTCATCTAAACTCCAAGCCCGGCTTCTCTCTAGACAATAATGCACTGCCTGAGGAAATATTTTATGACTGGTAGAGTCTGGAGGCTGCTGCATAAAAATATGCTAGTTTAGTTTTTTACTTAGTGACTCCCACAGACATTGATGTGAAAGACACTGAACTCAGAATACAGTCATGAGTCGCATAATGACATTTTGTTCAACAACAGACTACACATATGACAATGGTCCCATAAGATTATAATACCCTATTTTTACTGTTTCTTTTCTATGTTGAGATATGTGTAGATGCACAAATGCTTACAACTGTGTTGCATCTGCCTGTTATTCAGTACAGTTACATGCTGTACAGGTTTGTGGCTTGGGAGCACTGGGTTATACCATATAGCTGAAGTGTGTCATAGGCTCTACCACCTGGTTTGTGTAAGTGCAATCTGTGATGCTCACACAATGACAAAATCACCTAACAACGTATTTCTCAGAACATACTGCCATTGTTAAACAACACACGACTGTGTTCGTTAAGGGGAGGCACATGGACGATGACATTCCTCTTCTGCATCTAGAATCAAAAAGCCTCACTGGGGAACTTTTGCAGTGACTGAGACCACCTGTCTTTCATCATTGGACTGCCAAAAAGGCAGGACAGAGGGGGTTGTGAATGTATAATTGCTTCTGATATAAACTCTCCTGCCTTTCCTGCACATACACAGGGACACATATTTAGTGGGAAAATTGTTTGCTAGGCATTGTTTAAAACTATTTAAAAATCAATTTCTATTTATAAAATGCTGTCTAGTGTCACTGAGACTTAGATCCAACCCTTTTGCTGTTCAGACTTAATAACAAAATACACCAAGGAAAATGACTTCTCTATGTCTTCCGACATTCATATTCAGGCAGGCGCCAAGGGCCATCACTTTTCATATTAAGGTAATCCACATTCGTTCATATCTCCAGCACCCAAGGAAAATGAAACGGCATCCTTGATGAATAAATTGTATTTCTCTGCAAGAGGAGAGACATACGGTAAGGCAGTTAAATGTCAGGAAAAATCACGTTCAAAAGCCCATCTGAAATTAAAAGGATGCCATGAGATGTGACATTCTTAACTTCATCGCTACCCAGTAATTGTTAATTAGATTAATTACTGTCCAGTATGCTGAGCTGGAAACTTCATTTTCATGCAATAAGGTGTAAGGTCAGCTGCTTTGTCTGCCTGGGACTGATCTTGGGGTTTCAGAAGCAGCTGCAGGAAGAAGCCATAAGATTACAGCAGCCGCTGCAAAAGAAGAGGAAATAAAGTCTCAAAAGCCTTCGAGTGTCTGCTTCCTTCACAAACCCACTTGTAGATTAAATTAAAGCATTCCTCCCAGCCCAGTTTCTCAATCTTCAAACGTGACTCAATAAACTATTTGAGATCTTAGCCCTTCTAAGAAGTGAATTATATTTTCTCTGTCATACTTGATCGCTGTTGACTACTAATTCACCCTGTATTGATCTCAAGTCCATATTTCTTACTGTTCAGATGGGGAATTATCTTATGCTATTAACATGCTGCCAAGTTTCAGAGGTCCTCACAGTCACTGTACCCAGAGGCCAAGTTCATCCTCCTGAGCATGGAAGGATTGGGTATTTAAACATGACGTTTTTTTCCCTTACTTTCTTGTGCCTTCTTTGCTGTCTGTGACAAGACACCCTATTATTCAGGGCAGGGAGAAAACACATGGTGCTTAAGTGGAAGTGAAGCAGGTTTATAGAGAGATGACATCTCTGTAGAGAACCTCGCCAATTTGTCTTATCCCAACCCTTTTCTCTGGTTCTGGAAACTCCTAAAGAATCTTATTAAAAGGCTCCTTAGTACGGAGATTTATTTATTTACCAAATTTTTTTTTTACTTTATCTGAAATTCAGACAATATAAAAAAAGGAAGACTTGAAAATATCATGTTTTCCTGATTATAAATATAATATTTATTGATTCGTTATAGAGAATGTGAAGCATAAATAAGAAAATAAAACTGATCCACAGTCCCACCTCTCAACGGTTGCCATTGTCAACCAATGTATTTTGGAAGAAAGAGCAGATAGTGTTCAAGAGCATAGACTCTGGCTCTAGATGGTTGGAATGTGAATTTAGGCACCACTGTTTCCTAGCTGTGTGACTCTGGGCAGTTTTCTCATCTCTGCCAATGGGGATATTAGTGATTACTTTAAAGGGTCATGGTGAGGAGCAAATGAGGTGATCTTTGTGGAGGACCCACCATGGTGCCTAGTCCATAACAAGCATTTGATATATACAGCTATCACCATTTAGTCTTTGTGCTAGGATTTCCTCCCTCCATAAGCAGGCATCTAAATGCATATGTGTGACAGAGGCTTTCAAGCATTGGCTACCACGTCAAAGAGAATGTTGATCAGACAGTTTTTTATACTATTTCATATATTGAGCACCTGAATTCAATGTACTTGTTATACAACTTCACTTTACTGAATCACAGTGTTTTATATTGTTGCATAAATCATAAGTCTGACTAGGAAATGAAGGCCCATTTTTTTTTCCCCCAGTCAGCTGAGAGCGATTCCACTGCAGCTCTTGGAAATGGAGCCAGATGCCGTGAGGGACGGTGGAGGGCCAACTTGGCTCTGGGCAGGAGCTCATACTTGGAAGAGAAATGAATGCTAACCTTACCTGTTACCTTTCCCAGTGGGACAGTTGTAGAGGCAAAGAAAGGAGAGTGTGGAAAGGGCTCCCGGGCTGGTTTCCCACTGGCTGAACATTAATAGGGGTCTTACTGAAAGCACATCCTCAACAAAATTTGAACCTGTGACCTATGAAACATGAAGCAGCTCTGTTGCCCAAGGTTCTGGAAAAATCTTTGTCCTGATGAGTAGAATCAAAATGACCACAACTGGCATGTGGCCAAGAACACAGGGAGAGTAGTTACGTTTTGTTTGAGGCAGAAGGAATTGGTCGAAGGGAGTGCCCAAGTTGCTGTAATGACTATCTTTTTAAGAAACGATCTTGGTAGGTAGAGTGAAATTACCTGGGTTGAAATATAGCCAAGACCTTTGGGTTAATATCTCTGCTTTTGTAGGATGTGCCAAGGGGTTGTTAATGGCCCTCCAGGTTGGTACCTAGGTTTGCAAAAGAGAAGAGACTGAAAGAAGAGAGGGTGTTAGACTAGAAGGCAGCAAGTCTTGGTGTTTCCACCCTTTCCATCCGGCATTGCTTTGGTGTTGCCTCACAGCAGCAAGCAGCAGCACTGGGGTTGCCTTGCATTCCTTTCTGATCTACTCCATATATTGACCCCCTTCTGAAGCTATTCGTTGGTGTTGCTGTTGGGTTGGGGGAGGCTAGTTTAGTGGAGCAGGGGAATAATACCAAGTTGGTTGGCAGAGGGCTATTTTCTCTTGCTGATGCACAGGACCTGGAATAGTCTCCAAGAGCAGCAGCATTAGGGCCTGGCAGCTCCAGCTGTCCTGGATCAAAGCCTTTAGGACAACCATGCTCTTTCATGTGTCCCCCAACCTCAGGCCTAAAGTGTTCCTCCCCAGTTTTCTCCTAGCCCCTCATTCCTTTGCACTCCTCCATATTTTCCCCAGTCTTTCTCTTTCACGCATTTAGCTAAGTGCTGGTTTTATAATGCTTTGTAGATTTTTGCCCAAATCACGATCATACATTTGTCTTTTCAACACATCTGTGTAGTTTTGACAAACATGTTTAGTTGAGACTAGAAAAGTGCTCACACCGTTGCCAGACTCCTACCCACCACATACGTTATCTGGGAGGTGAGAGAGTGGCACCATTTCACAGATGTGGAAACTGAGGCCAAAGATATCAAGCAACTTGCCCAAGGTCCACAGCTAGTAAGTGGTGGGGCTGGGGTGTGAACCAGCCTTGACCTCAAAGTCCCCGCTCTTTCGGCTTGTATTAGCAAGAAAAATGATGAGTAACCTTAACCTTCACTTTTTTCCTTTTCCACTTGCACAAGAGTAAGAATGAACCACTGTTGCTCGCTATGTCTCCTGGTTTTGTAG
This sequence comes from Galeopterus variegatus, assembly GCF_000696425.1. Classification (NCBI taxonomy): domain Eukaryota; kingdom Metazoa; phylum Chordata; class Mammalia; order Dermoptera; family Cynocephalidae; genus Galeopterus; species Galeopterus variegatus. Next base: position 222,486 of record NW_007726524.1, on the reverse strand, counting down.
AGTAGATTAGGGCTGTGCTCAGATCCAGGTGTGTGCATGTGCAGCCGGGAGCCCTGAAGATGCCCCCACCTCCTGGCTTCCTCCCTGCTCCATCCTGGCTCCTGGTCCCTTCCACTGCCTTGTCCTGGATGAACTGATCTTTTTTTTCCCCCCAGACTGCCCTCCCCCATCTGTTCGACTTCCCCCATCTCATCGGGATGTCTTTTTTGATTTAAGGCCAAGCCTTCTCTCCCAGATCACAGGGGGCCTCCTGTGGGAGCAGTGGCTGCTTTTTGCATCCTCCCTCGTGGGAGCGCAGGACTCTGTCTCAGGAATGACATGTCTCTCTTCACAGCACACCTCGTTTGGTGCCTTTGTTTTCTCGTTTCCTTTCCAAGTCCTGGCAACCGAATAGCACCTCAACATGGTTATAAGCTTCTACCGCAAGTTGTCACTGATGTTTTCCAGGATCCAAAGTGCCTATTCCTTCCACCTTCCTCCATCTGAGGCTAAATGTCATCCCTGGAACAGCCCAGGGGAGTCTGGTGAAGCACTGCCCATGCAGGGAAGACCGCATTCTGGCTACAGAAGAGATGAGCTCTCTGAGCTGTAAAACTTTAGGGGAACAAAGAGAAGCCGCCCCCATGGCACATATTTACCACCATTCACTTCCTCTCTTGTTCAACAGACATTTACGAACACTGACTTTTTCAAGGGGCGAGTGAGGCACTTGGTGCCAGGATTATGATGCACTATAAGAGGTGTCTCTCACCCTGAAGGAGATGCAGAAATGAGAGTGTGTCAGGGTGGTTACTGGGAGAGTGGTGGGCACAGGCTATCAAGCACATGTCAAGAAAAAAATGAGAGGTCCAGCTCCATAAGCATTTCCCCATGAAGGAGACACTCGATAAACTTGAGTTCAGTTAAGATTTGAGCTCAGGAGTTCAGCAAAGAATGGGAAGGTGTGCTTAGGCAGTAGTAAGAACACACGGGAAAGCCCAGAGTAGTGAGAGAGCATTGGAAGCGTTGCAAAGAAGAGAGAAAGACATGGCTGGTGCAAAAGGCAGGAGCTACATAGAAGGGCTTGAGAGGTGCCTCAAGAGACAAGAGGAGCCTCTGTAGGCTCTGACCATATTTATGTTGCAGGTATCACGGAGGCAGGGGGAGTTAGGGTGCTGTTTCATTCTTCCAGGTGAGGAGATAAGAGGTCCTGTGCCTTAGTAGTGGCAGGAGGGATGGGGACAGGCAGGAAGTTTTTCAGAGGCTGAAGTAACAGGGGTTGCGACTGATGGATGAGTGATTAAAAGGATAGATTCTAAGGAGACCCTATGTTTGTGCAATGAAATTATCGGATGGTGAATGGTGCCATTTGGTGAGATAGAGCATGCAGATGTGGGTCTGTGGGATAGAGAAGAAAAGTTTCATTTTGGATATGAATATTCATTTGGGTACTGAGGGGGCATTTGGGCATTTGGACATGAGTTTGGTAGTGAGTCTGGCCTGGAAATATCTTCTCATGAGAAGGCTGTTAGAAGGTAGGATGTGAAAATTTTCTTTGGCCGTCTGGACTCTCATCTCATCCCTTGGAGAACCACAGATAGCATCAGAAGGCTACCGCATCAGGAAAAGTTTAATTGCTCCTGGAGTAGACAAGCCAAGGGTGCATTGTCTTCTCCTCCCAGAATCTAGTAAAAAGGAAGGGCTCTGATTCGGCAGAGAGTGCAGTTGGCATTAGAGTTGGCACAGCTTACCACGCAGTTGACACTGTGAACGGTGCAGGCTGGCATCCAAACAGACTTGCCACACTTGGACGAACAGTTGTACAGTAAAGTTGCTTTTTTTCAAGGTCCCAAGACCTCCACTGTGGTAGGATAAAGTCTCTGAGCTTTGATGAGCTTTGACTGAGGCTCTCCCAGCTGAGACAAGAGGGGAGGGAGGTGTAGAGGAAACGTATAAAGTGGGCACCCCAAATCTAATCCTAAATCTGCAGAGAGGTGACACTTCACTGGGGAATGTGAAATCAACTCCTCCTCAGCAGGAAAACATTCACAGTCTATCAGGGAGGAAAAAAGTGGGTTACAAAATAAACTCAGTCACTGTACTGAGTGTTTTCTCTTTCTCTCCAAATAGATAAATAGATAGATAGAGATATAGATATAGATAGAGAGAGAGAGAGAGAGAGAGAGAGAGAGAGAGAGAGAGAGAGAGAGAGAGAGAGAGAGTGTGAGAGAGAGAGAGAGATGGATAGATAGATAAAACAGATAAATAGATGAGAGATGGAATTTATTTTCTCGCAGTTAACTCATTTTGTGGTGAGGGCTTTCTATCTGGCTTCTAAACGACCACTTTCTCATTGTGTCTTTACAAGGGCTTTTTCTCAGTGTGTGCAGAGAGAGAGGGAGGGAGAAAGAGAGAGCTCTTTGGTGCCTCATGTCTACGTCTATCTATCATCTATTTATACATATCTATCTATCTATCTATCTATCTATCTATCTATCTATCTATCTATCTATCTATCTAATTCTTGAAGAATGGCAACAAATAAGAATGACTGGAGTTGTGGGTCACTTTTCCAGTCATGCAATGTGCCAGTGACCTAGTCTTCTACTTGTTGGGGACACATCAAGAAACAAAAGAGACAAAATCCTGACCTCTAAGCATCTTACAGAATAATGAGTCATTTTCTTTTTCCTGTTGGGATTGTTTTTTCCTGTGGCCCAGCTCCTCATTGTGGGACCTCAGGTGGCCTTTTCTGGCTTTGGAAGGTCGCCTTGGAGGAGCAATACACCTGGAGGAAGCTGGCCCAGGTACGTTATATGCAAGCTTTGGAAACAGTCTTCTGGTTCTAAAGATTTCCCCAGATTACAACATTTTCTCCAGATCTCAAATAAGCCCCTCCTTCCTAATGACAGTGAGCTACCAACTCTGACACATGTGAAGAATCTAATTTTCTTTGAATTGAAAAAAGGAAAAGTAGCTTTAGTAAGTTTTCATCATTAATTTGGCTTTTATAAAATATAAAAGGCCTTGGCTATTGCAGTCCAAATACACATCAACCTTGCTGCAAGGGGCTTAAGCTGTGGAATACAAATCATTCTGACCAAGCATACAGAATAAAATTGTCCCATGCTCACATTTTACTAATGTAGAATCCAATAAAAAAGAAGGATCTGTTTACAGGATACTGGAGTCCTGGGAAATAATCATATTTTATCCCCCCTTTAAAAGCTAGGGTGTTGAGCCCAGAGGGGGTAGTGACTGATCCAAGGTCACAGGCATCACCTGGCTGTGTCCACAAAGTCCCAACCCAGTGCTCTGCTCCCTGCATTGAAGGAAAGCCCCCAAGTGTGCTGAGCTTCAGAACCATCACCTCGTCAGCCTAGCTTAGGTCTCAGGGTTGAGCCTTTGCCAGGACCCAGTGGATCTGGGACCTTTCCTGACAATTCCCTCCAAGGCCCCAAATATAGGACACTGGCCACAGGCTGGGAATCTTATCCACAGTGTAAGACTTCCCCTCCCCACCAGACAGTCACCTCCATCTGATGAACCCAGGGAGTGATGCCATGTCCCAAGACTCAAGGGAGAGCTCTCTTGTGTCTCTTCCTCTTTTTCTTTTTTTTTTCGTGTCCGGCAATGGACCGCAACCCTCAGTGTCATGCCCGTACCGGACCGGGACCGGCAACGGGATCGCAACCCTCGGTGCTGCGCCCGCCCCTCGCTCAGCCAGTGAGCGGGAACCGGTCTGTATGTGGGATCCGAACCCTCGGTGGGAGCGCCACCGCGCTCCCAAGCGGCGCACTTAGCAGTGCGCCACCGGGCCACCCCCTCTTCCTCTTTTTCTGAGGAGACTATTCTATCCTATCAGGGCTTCACCCTTATGACCTCATTTAACTTCAATTATATCCTCAGAAGATGCATCTTCAAATACAGCCATGCAGGGGATTAGGATTTCAGCATACGGATTCTGGGGGGAATATACATACAGTCCATAGCGATCCTAAAACTGCAAATGCCAGAAAACAACAGGTCTAGCTGGGCTTCCCAGGGCTTTTAGTGGCTTGTTGGGCTTTCCCAAATTACGGGGCTTCCAGATTTGCCTAAATAATCTTTTAAATTTTGTGTTATTAAAATGCTGGTTTCTATTTCACATAACTTTTCAAACATAGTGTAGTTAGTCATCAGCCAATATGGAGCGAGTTGCCCAGACTTGCTGCATGGTGGCAATGGTCAGAATCAGGTCAAGAGCACTCTTTTCATGATTGATTTTGCAATGTGTTTGCCATGTGATGAAAATCAACACCCTGCCTAGGTCAGTAATGGTTTGAACTCCTCCTAGTACCTGCATTGTGGGGTTGTTGTTAACATTAACTTGTGTTAATGTACATGAAGCACTTGGAATGAAGCCTTGCTCACAGTGGGCGTTTTATAAGTGTGAGCTGTTATCATTATTTTGTTGTTGTTATTGGTTATTGAAACTGTTCACCAGTCAAGTTTAATTCCATTTAACTAAAACCAGTAGCTACTTTATTGATCGGCTACCCTGTACTATGCTAAGCACCGTGGATTCTGTATTGGACAATGCAGACACAGCCCTGAATGCACACTGCATGAATGTTATTGAAATGACACCGGAGCATGACTAGTCACTTGGATAGTTGGTAAGCACCACACTCACCTTGGAGGTGGCAAAATAAAATAAGGGGAGCACTGGGCCTTTAAGATGTTCTAGATTCTAAGGGGAATGACCTCTCTGGCTTCAGTACTTTCTTTTGTAATGGAAGGACTTAGATATATAATCTCTAAGGCTTTTCTAAGGCTTTCTTTCTCTGGGCATTCTCTGAGGTAAGATAGTGAAGACATTCCATGTGACTTCTCTGTCCTAAAATATCTGCTACAAAACTATCTTTTGGTTCATTAGCTCCTGTAAAACAACTTTAGATTCAGCTTGGGTTTGTATGTTGTCAGATATAACTGGGAAACAAAGGATCAGTTTTCTGGACTATTTAGTCACTGAAACCCAAATATCTAGATATTCACTGACTTTATAGCTTTTGTTCAGATATTTACTATCATGAGGGCAGGATGAAAACTTAGAGCTTCTGCTTACCATTTGGATGAGCTGGGATCCTTTGCCTGCCTGTTCACAGTATCATCCTTGTAAAAATTACAGTGGATGTTTCCTAAGGGATTGTCCATTGCCTTTAGGCAATTACTGCCTTGAACAGACCATCTTTTTGCTTTGGTTTTGTATATCTCCATATGCAGATAGAATGAATATATGAGAGCTTTCTTCAAGAAGAGGAAGAGCCAAGAGCCACATCAAAAGAGAAATTGAATTAGGAACTTCTAAATGCCAGGCCTTAAATCATCCTGGCAAATTGTTTTTCTGCTTATTTCCTTTCTGGTCCCCAAAGCTTGAAGATGGATTGCCAATGGCTGGAAAGAGTTGAGCTGATGATATTAACCTAGTTGCTAGAGCGATTAAGGGCATCTGTTCTCTACAAATAATGGGTATCACTCTGAGAGTTTTGATTATAGCAAAGTTTTTCAAGTTTTGATAAGAAACTTTTAGTTTCAAGTTCCTTCTTATACTCTCCATGAATGGAATCAGCTGACTGTTACCAAGACCGTTATGAATAGTCTAGAAACACACCCAGGATTTCTTTTCTCACTTGGTAGGCAGGTATACTCACTGAGAAAGCTTAATAATCATCTTTGAAACTTGCTGAATTCAAGCAAATCTATGATTTAGTAATGCTGATGAGTTACACCCCACATCATCATTCCTGGGGATGGTTTCATTATGTTCTTACAGTGGATAGAAGAAATAGAGCACAAACGTTTCCTGATTTTCCCAAATTCAGTCGGGTATAAGTGACAGTATAAAAGCCACAATGTCTCATGCCTTTCCCTTCCTTGAAGGCTTCCTACCAGGTGCTAAGTATTGTGAGATCTCTCACCTGTGCTCATATCTGAAGGATATAATATTTTGTACCACTTCTAAAGAAGAAAACATTCATTTAACCTGTTTTCAATAGGTTGATCTAAAATAATAAAAAAATTCCTCAGAATTCTATTTTACAAAGTCTTTATACAGAAAATGAGAAAACATTCTTTAGCTCCAGAATCAAATGTTCATGCGTTTTTCATTACCTCACACTACAGCCTCCTTATATTTTAGAAATGTAGACGATTTTTCCTTGACTTAAATATTTCCTAGCTTTTCCATTTCGCCATGGGTATCTGACCAAGCCTCTAAAAAGCTATGTATTTAGAACTGCAAAAAAAGAGTTGCATTGTTTAAATAGAGTTGCTACTTCAGATCATTCATCTGGCAATTTTGTTTGTGGAATTCCCTTTCCAAGGAGACTCTGCAGTGGCCATCACACTTCCAACATTCTAACAGATTTGACTTTATATTTTGTGTCTTAGGGGTTTATTACTTATGCACAAACGACATAGTTTTACACATCAAATAAAGAAAAGTAGGGGTGTATTTTAAAATGTGATTTACAACTTGCTTATGGTTACTGATATTTAAAGCAAGTGAGATTGTCGAGTTAAAACAAAACACGATGAAAAAGTCCAGTGGGTGTGTGCTTTCTGCCTTGAATAGAACCTTCAAGCTCTTAACTTTATTTGCCATGTTGGTGCTTCAGAGATCTTTAGTGCTTCTTAGGTGGGAGTCAAATCCCTACAGTGTCTTTGTTCATGATATGAATGGAGAAAATAAGTAGTACCAACAGTGGTTGCTATAAAACATTGCCTAACTTGTAACCTTCTTATACCAAGTTATGTGCTACCCCAAATCTAGTTGCTCCATAAGACTATTTTTTCCCTGACTTTTGTCCTATGAAAGCATCTCATAGGATCCTGAGGATTGTATTTCATCCATATAAATACACCATCCCTTTTTTAAGGGTCACCATATAGTGAGAAATTAATTTTCCTTTTTATCTGGCTTAAATACTGGCAGGAATCGAGACTTACTTGTGTTTGCATCTCCCTAACACCCAGCATGGGCATAGAACACAGTGGTGCTCCATGAATGTAGGTGGAATGTGTGTGGACTGGCTGGTTCCAGAGAAAGGAAAAGTTGAGAAGTCAAGGGAAATGGCTTTTCTGTGCTATTGCCTGGTGTGTTAGGATTCTGACTGCTATGGTCTGAATGATTGTGACCCCCCCAAAATTCATATGTTGAAACCTTATCAAGAGCGTGATGGTATTAGCGGGTGAGGTCTTTGGGAAGTCATTAGGTGATGGGGGAGACCTCATGCATAGGATTAGTGCCCTTATGAAAGAGGCCTCAGAGAGCCACTTTGTCCTTTCTATCATGTGGGGACATGGTGAGAAGGTGCTATCTATGACCCAGGAAATGGGCCTCATCAGAAACTGAAACTGCCAGTGCCTTCGCCTTGGAATTTCCAACCTCCAGAACTGTGAGAAATAAATTTCTGTTGTTTATGGTATTTTGTTATAGAAGCCCAGACAGACTAAAACACTGCTCAAATACAGGAGTGAAGACCAAAATTGTCACAGGGCCATAGTAGAAGCTGAGTTGAAAAGGGTTCTCCTATATTTTCTGCAATTGTTCCTCAGTCTCATGTCTCTCAGCATTTGATAGTAGAACATCTATCTGTTTCAGAACTAATCAACTTGTGATAATACCATTTGGAGAATTATTGGAATGGTAACTTGAGCCTGGTGTTTCCTTTTTGCAACTTTCTGGCTGCACCCCTCTGTCCCAGCATAACAGCAACTCATGGAACTATACAGTTGGCTACATTTTGTTCAGTTTTAATTATCTTGGCCCATAAATACTGAATTGGAAATGAAATAATTTTTATACTGAAGTTTTAAAACTGATTTGTAGATTAGACCTTCAGTCATAGATCTCTGGATTAGGAACCACTTAGCTTAGGCATGGGGACATTGGCCTTTTTGAACACTTCCTGAGTGTCAGTCTAGCCAACAAGAAAATTGGCTACAAATACAGCATCTTCCCAGCATCCCAGATATTTCCTCTGATGTAAATCTCTTTGGAAGAAGCCAATTAAAACTGCATTGATTTATTTATATTTCTGTTTAAAACAAATTTCCATCCTTAAGGTTTCATCCATAGAGATGAACAATTAGAAACAATGAACTGAGCATTGTGTGTAGCCTTGATATGCAGTCCTCACACCTGGGCCATTAGAAATAGGACTGCAAAGGACCTTGTTATTTGCACTCTGAGACAGAGGCTTCTTTCTGAGGATGGTTTTAGGATAGGTCGGAAACAAACAGCCTCTTCACCTCTCCTTAGTACTCAAGATGCATTTGTGCAATGCAATTATTTCCTCTCCTTGATCTGCAACGCTGACCACACTTGGAAACAATGCCTGAAGCTTGAGAAGAAAATAAGGAATTTAGGACATCTTCCTCTATGTATAGCATATGCTCAAAATACATTTTCACTCTTTAGATCTACATGTAGTCGTATTTTTATGTTCATGGAGGAAAACAGCACATTTCTAAAAGTCTGATTTTTTGTTGTTTTTCTTCCTGTTTAGAAGCTGTTGTGATGTTTATAAATACCCCCAAACAAATAGCTCCATGTAAATTTTTTGTGAATAGCAATTGTTTGAAAAAAAAGCAAAAGGAAGTATTCAAAGCAGAGGCAGCTTTTCTTCCTTGGAATGGGTGATTTGCCTAAAGATTATATTCCAGAAGTTGCAGAAATAAGCCCATTTCCTCTCAGTTTCTAGCCCACGTGCAAGTCAGGCTTCAGCTGCATATTAATTTTTATAGCTGAGCTACAGACTTAGAGAAAGAGAGGCAGGGGGCTTTGGTCATGAAGTTGTGGAGTGACCTGCACTCCAGAAGAGCAGGGAGAGAGTTCTTTATCTAAGAGCAATTGATTTTATTTTCAGCTTTAAGGCTTTCATTACTAACAAAAAGGGTATCCAAATTAATGGAGCTTTCTCTGTCACTGGTGGATTAAGCCCTACAGACCGCATCTGATGGTTACATAAAACGCAGTTCACTTATTATTGGCAGTAGAAGGATTTACAGCGCTTGGGTCATTTGTTAACTCACATCTCTTTTCCATATCTCCTCAAGATCAAAGTGGAGAGAAATAGAATTAATAAACATTGGAAGAGATTTTTTTTTTCTTCCTGGAGGACACAACTCATCACACTGATCTCTATACAACATTTTCCTATTTAGCCTTGCTTCGTGGCTAGAAATCAGTGCTTCTATTGGCAATGAAAACTGAAATGCTGTAGTATCATTTTCTTAAGACGGTTGGAATCACTGGAGCACATCAAAGAAAACAAACCAAATGTGTGGTCAAGAGGCAAGAAGGATTCAGGTATTGATGGCCAGCCAGGGAGGAAAGCTTGCCAGGAATGCTAACTTATGGGCTCCAAAGTAGGGATATTGTGTCTGTACTTGCTTTCTCTGCTCTGACAATCTACCCCTCCCATCACAGAGCACGGCTCAGACCCGGCCTGCTATCCAGTGGTGGGAATGGAGAGAATCAACTTTTGCAACACGCCTTAGAGTGTATTTGGTGCTTCTGTACATGCTACCCCATCTGATCTTCACAGCAGAAGTGTTGGTGTCCCAGTCTCACAGGAGAGCCAAAGCTCTGAGGAGTAAAATAATGTCCCAACAGTCATGCAACCAGCAGTTCCCCTAGAAGCCAGATCTTTTGCTCCAATCCTGAGTTCTTTCCAAGATATCACGTTTCTCTGAACTGAAGGGGACAGGGGAAAGAGAGTTGGGTTTTGTGCCCAGCTGCACCACTTTGTCACCATCTGTCCTTTCATGCATCTATTATCATACCCAATTTGAGGAAATTGGGATTTATAAAATATTACCAACTGACTCACAAGTTATGCTGCCTCTCTAGAAGGATGCAAATATACTGTGTTTGATAGCCTCAGGACTGACTTCAAGGCTTAAAGTTCAGAGAATTAGACATGCACCAAAATATCCCTCAATTATGGGTTAAACATTATGCATCTTTTAAAAAGCTTTTTCTTCACCTCTTATGGTCCCTTTAACGATGAAAATTACATGATTAAAAACAAAAGTCCCATCTTGTTATCTATGTTATGAGTAGTATAATACTTCATTTTCATTTTTTAAATTAGAAAAGTAATTGATTTTCATTGTAGATAATTTGTATTTTTTAAAAAGGTAAAAACAAGCAAATAATTTACTTGCAATCTCATTATTATTTCCACTTGCTGACTTTGAATTTTTATTTGATATGTTTATATTCTATTGACAATATTTTTCATATCATGTCATGGCATGAATGCCATATAATGGGGATAATTTTTAAATAAAATGATAGTTTTATATATTAATGTCCAATTTTTGAGACATTTAAGCAGGTTTAAGGAATAATTGACATATGATAAATTGCACATATTCAGTGGACATTTTGTTAAATTTTGACCCACATATGCACTTGTGAAACCATCAGCACAGTTGAGGTAATGAACATATCTGTCACTCCCAGATGATTGCTCAGATTCCTCTCTAATCCCTTTCTTCTTGCCATTCCATATCTCTATACCCATGCAAACACTAATTTATTTTCTGTTACTATATATTATTTTATATTCTCTAGAATTTTATGAAAATGGAATCCTCCAGTAGGAATTCTTTTTGTCTCATTTCATTCACTTAGCATAATTATTTTTGATTCATTGATGTTATTGTGTATATCAATTGTTCATTCCATTTATTACTGAGTAGTATTCCATTTTATACATACACCACAATTTGTTTATCCATTCACCTACTGATGGACATTTGAGTGACTTTTTTTTTTTCTATTACTGCAAGTCTTTGTATGAACATTTACTTAATTTATCTCAAGGAAATACCAAAGAGTAGAATTGCTGTATCAAATGGTAGGTCAATATTTAACATTTTAAGAAATTGCTGAACTGTTTTCTGAAGTGATTCTATCATTTTGCATTCTCACCAGCATGGTATGAGAGTTCCAATACTCCACATTATTGCCAACACTTGGAAAGGTTAGTATTTTTAATTTTATCCAGTCTAGTAGGTGTGTAAGTGGTTTCTTACTGTGGCCTTAATTCGCCTTTCCTAATGACTGCTGATGTTGGGCAACTGTTCTTATTTGTCCTCGACATACCATCTTTGGTGAAGTATCTTTTCAAATATTATGCCCATTTAAAAATTTTAGTCATTTTCTTATTATCAAGTTTTTAAAAGTCTTTATGTATTCTGGATTCAAGTCCTTTATCAGACATGTGATTTGCAAATGTTTTCTCCCTGTCTGTGGCTTGTCTTTTCATTCTTTTAACTATGTCTTTCAAAGAGCATAGGTTATTAATTTTGAAGAAGTTAGGATTATCAAAATTTTCTTTATGGATCATTCTTTTGGTCTCATACTATAGAAATATCTGCTCAGCCTAAAGTCACAAGTATTTTCTGCTTTAAAAAAATATTTTATAGTTCAATTTAGTTCTATTATCCATTTGGAGTTAATTGGACATGGTGCAAGGTATAGATCAAAGTTTATTTTTGTATCTGCTCATGGATTTCCAATTGTGCCAGTGGAAAAAAAAAAAAAGACTATCCTGAGTCCAATAAATTGTCTTTTATATTTGTCAAAAAATTAGTCAATTATACATGTGTCTATAGGACTCTGTATCCTATACCGTGACCTATTTGCCTATTTTGATGACAATACTACATCATCTTTACTACTGTAGCTTCATAAGATTTGAAATTAGGTAGTGTCAGTCCTTCAACTTTGCTCTTTTTCAAAGTTGTTTTGGTTGTTCAATGTCTATTTAATTTCCATATAAATTTAAGGATAACTTTGTCAACTTGTAAAATAAAGTTTCCTTGGCTTTTGACTGAAATTATATACATAAAAATGTGATTTAATCATGTAAAGCTTTCAAGTAATCAAGATGAGATCACATTCCTAAATAATTATGTACCTAATGAGAGATCTTCAAAATATGTGAAGAAAGGCTGATACAACTCTGAAGACAAATAGACAAATTTACAGCTATCATAAGAGATTTCAGTACTCTTCTCTCAATGATTTATAGAACAAGTAGGTAAAACGTCAGTAACAATACAGAATATTTAAATAACACAATCAACCAACTAGCACTCATTGATATTTATGGAACACTTCACTCCAGAACAGCAGAGTACACTTTTTTTTTTCAAGCACAAGTGGAATAGTTACCAAGATACACCCTATTTCATATGGTCATAGTGTATAATCTCACGTGGTTATAGTGTATAATCTTTTTCCACATTGCTGCATTTGGTTTGCTAGCAATTAGTTGAGAATTTTTGTGTCTATATTCATAAGGGATATTGGTCTTGTGTTGTCTTTGTCTGATTTTGGAATGAGGGCAAGATTGGCCCCATAGAATGCATTAGAAAGTGTTCCCTCTTTTATTTTCTGGATGAGTTTGTGAAGGATTGCTATTGATTCTTTTTTAAATGTTTATTTAAATTCATCAGTGAAGTCATCTCATTTTGGGCTTTATTTCTCCGTGAATCTTTTAAAATTACTAATTCAATTTTTAACTTGTTACAGGGGTATTTATATTTTTGTTGGTGTTGAGTCAGGTTTGTAGTTGGTGTCTCTCTAGGAATTTGCCCACCTCATTTCCTGACATACAACTTTAGTATGGCATAACATTTCATTATAATTCCTCTTATTTCTGAAAGGTTTGTAGTTATGTCACCTCTTATTCTTAATTTTACTAATCTCAATTGTCTCTCTTTTTCTAGGTCAATTTAGCTAAAGACTTATCAGTATTGACCTTTCTGAAGAACCAACTTTTGAAATCATTGATTTTTTGATACTAATTTTCCAGTCCCTATTACATTTACTTCCATTTGAATCTTTATTATTTCATTTTCTTCTGTTTTCATTTAGTATATATTACACTTCTTTTTTCAGTTTCTTGATGTGGAAGATTAGGTTATTCAGTTTAGATATTTCTTTTTTTAAATATAGGTGTTTATAACTATAAATTTCCCTCTAAGCACTGCTTTAGCTGTATTCTATAAGTTTTTGTATGTTGTGTTTTTTTTTTTTTCATTGATCTCAAATAATGTTCTAATTTCCTTTGAGATTTCTCTTTGATCCATTGGTAATTTTTAAATGTGTTGTTTAATATCCACACATTTGGAAATTTCTGAAATTTCCTTCTGTTATTAATTTCTAATTTCATCTCATTTGGTTGGAGAACATACTTTAATGATTACAATTATTTTAAATGTATTGAAGTTTGTTTATGACCTAACATATGATTTATATGGGAGAATGACTCATGTACACCCAAGAATAATGAATTATGTTCTTGTTGGGTGGAATGTTCAATCAATGTCAGTTACATGTGGTTGGTTTATAGTGTTGTTCAACTCTTCTATTTGCTTGTTGATCTTTTCATAGATAGTCTATTAATTATTGAAAGTAGTATAGTGAAGATTCAGCTATTATTGTTTGATTGTCTGTTTCACCCTTCAATTATTTCTATTTTGCTTCACATATTGTGTGGCTTGGTATTAGCCTCTTATCTGTATAAAGTATCCTTCTTTATCTCTGTTGTAAAGGCTTTAAGTCTGTTTTGTCTGGTATTAGTTTAGCCATTCCAGTTCTTTTTATGTTACTGTTTGAATGGTACATCTCTTTCCATACTTTCACTTTCCACCATTTGTATCCTTGAATCTAAAGTGTGATATTCATAGACAACATAGAGTTGGAGCATGCTTTGATTTATCCACTTTGCTTTTATTCATATCTATATCTACATTTACCCTTGATGTATTTAATGATAAAATAGGAGACAGTTATACCATTTTGGTTTTTTCTATAAATTTTATGTCATTTTTGTTCCTACATTCTTATTACTTCCTCCTTTTTGTTAAGTAGATATTTTCTAGTGTATTATCTTAATTTCCTTGTTTATTTTTTCAAATATTTGAGTTATTTTATTATCATTGACACTGTGTATTACAACTAACATCTTAAGTCCAATGGAAAACTTTTGCTTCAGTATAGTTCCTTTTCCTTCCTCACATTTGAGCTATTATTGTCATACAAATGACATTTTTGTTCATAATAAATTTATTAGCATGTTTTCATAATAATTACATTATTCAGTTGTCTTTTCAAACAAATAGCAGGAACTAGAAATAAAAATATTGTTATACTGTCTTTTATATTTACCTATGTAACCTTTAGAGAAAATTTAGCAGTTCTCTCTATTTCTTTGTGTGGGTTAAAGTTACTGTCTAGTGTCCTTTTATTTTAGCCAGAGGAACTCCCTTTAGCATACCATATAAGACAGGCTTTTCAGTGCTCATGATTCTTTCTTTGTCTCTGTCTTTTGATGGTTTGACCAGGTTGTGTCTTGGTGTTGATCTTTTTGATTTTATCCTATTTATAGTTTGCTGAGCTTCTTGGATGTATAGGCTAATATTTTCATCAAAACTGGAGAGTTTTGATCATTACTGAAATATTCTTTCTCCCTCTTCTCTCCTGGGACTCACATTGTGCCTATGTCATTATGCTTGATGGTGTTCCATCATCTTTGAGGCTCTGTTTATTCTACATTTTCGTTTGTTCGTTAGTTTCTATGACTGGGTAATATAAAATGAACTACCTTCAGTTTTGCTGATGCTTTTTTCTGATAGCTCAAATCTGCCCTTTAGCTACTGTAGTGCATTTTTCATTTTACTTACAGTATTTTTCAACTACAGAATTTCTATGTGGTTATTATAAATTCTATCTTTTTATTGATGTTTTCTGCTTATTAAGACATTTGCTATGGACTACATTGTGTCCCCCAAATTCACATGTTGATGCCCCAATATGATGGTTTTTGATGATGGGGACTTTGGGAGATAACTAGTTTACATACATTATCAGGGTGGGCCCCTCATAATGGTATTAGTGCCCTTATAAGAAGAGACAGCAGAGAGCTTGCTCTTTCTCCTCATCATGGCAAGACACAGCAAGGAAGTGGCCATCTGCAAACCAGAAAGAGAGCCCTTACCAGAAATTGACCATGCTGGTATGTTAATCTTCTATCCTCCAGAATTGTGAGAAAATAAATTTCTGTTGTTTAAGCCACTCAGTCTGTGGTATTTTGTTAAAGTAGCCTGAGCTAAGTCAATATTGTTTGCATACTGTAATTTTTTTATATGTGGTTTCCTTTAGTTTTTTGAATGTATTTATAATAGCCGACTTAATTTCTTTGTGTAGAAAGGCCAACAGTTGGACTTCAATAGGACAGTTTCTCATGACTCCTTTTTTTCTTGTGTATGAGCCGTGCTTTCTAAATTCTTTTCATATTGACTAACATTTTGTTGAAAACTGTATATTTTATATAATATAATGTGGAAAATCTAGAAATCATATTCTCTCCCCTCCTCAGGGTTTGTTGTTCCTGTTATTGGTTATAGTGTTCTTTGATTGTTAATTCCCTTTCCTGTAACAATTCTGTAAAGAGTGTAGTCTTTGTTGCATGCAGCCATTGGTATCTTTGATTAATTAACTTAGTAGTCAGATAAGGATTGGATAGAAAATTTCTTAAGTGCTTTGAACCAATAAATCTCCCACCCTTTGCTGAGGTATGTTTTGTGTGTTTTGTAGCTTGCTTTTAATACCCTGGCAGGTTACATGCCTGCCTTTTACTTCACTTGCTGCTTGTGCAGAGTGCCAAGGTGAGCTTGCTGCTTGTGCAGAGCGGTTATTTGGACCTTATGATTTCTTTCCTGGGCATGCGTATGGCCCTCCACATGTTCTTGGCCATCTATATTTCCAGCAATATGTCAGAGCTCTACAAAGATACCATTGAACGTTCATTTCCCAGATTTTTTAAAAAATTATTTTTTCTCTGAAAAAATTCTAAGTTGACATTCTTTTTTTAAAATTTAGGATTTCAAAGTAGTTTCTCTACTGCCTTCTGGCTAGCGTTGCTTCTGATGAGAAATTTGATGTCATCCTTTTATTTATTTCTCTTTATATAACATGTGTCTTTTCTCTGGCTGCTTTTAAGATTTTCTCTTTATCAATGGCTTTGAGCAATTTGGCTATGATGTACCTTAGTGTAGTTTTCATCATGTTTCCTGCCCCAAATCACTGAACTGCCTGAATCTATGGTTTTATAGTTTTCTTTAAATTTCAAAATATTTTAGCCATTATTCTTTTAAATGTTTTCTCATACACAGGTCTTCTCCATTTAAATACCTGAAGCCAAAAACCTGGGAGTCATATTTTCTTCTCTTTCTCTTTCATGACAAATTTATTAATAACTTTTTGTTTCTTCAATCAAGCTGTATTCTGAATCTGTTCACCTATCTCCATGTTTACTACTACCAGCAAAATTGCAGCTGCATCATCTCTCCAGCCCAATGCAATAGACCCATGGGTGGTCCTTTTATCATCCTCCCTCCTCTTCTCCAATCCATTCTCCACTCATATCCACAATTTTTACTTTCCCACTGCTTGAACTCATTTAATAGCTTTACATCACATTTTTAAAATAAATATTTTATGTTAGTATTGTTTCGACTTACAGAAATGTTGTGAAGATAGCATGGGGAGTTTTCGTGTACCTTATACCCAGTTTGCTCTATTTTTAACATTTTGCATGACTGTGTTATATTTTTCACAACTAATGAACCAATGCTGATGCATTATTACTAACTAAACTCTATCCTTATTTAGATTTCATTAGTTTCGCCCAACACCATTTTTTCTGATTGGGATCCATCCAGAATCCCACATTGCATTTAGTTGTCATGTGTCCTTAGCCTTTTCTGGACTCTGGTAGTTTCTCAGACTTTCCTTGATTTTTGATGACCTTGACAGTTCTGAGGAGTACTAGCCAGGTATTTTGCAGAAAGCCCCTAAATTTGGGTTTGTCTGTTGTGTTCTCATGGTTAGTCTTGAGCTATAAACTTTTGAGAGAAAGATCACAAAGATGAAGTACCCTTATCAAAACATCTTATCAAGGGTACATAGTTTCAACATGACGTATTACTGACGATGTTAACCTTAATCACGTGGCTGAGGTACTGTTTGTCAGATTTTTCCACTGTATTTACCTCTTACCCCTTTCCACATTGTTCTCGTCATAAGAAACTCACCAAGTACACCCAAACCAAACAGGTGGTAAATTAAACTTTACCTCCTTGAGGAGAGAGTATGTATATAAATGGTTTGGAATTCTTTTATATGGGAAATTTGTTTCTTCCCTCCCTTTTGTTTATCTGTTTATTTGATCATTTATTTATATCATTATGAATTCATGGATGTTTATCTTATACCTTGGATTAAAATTCCAAAGTATACTATGTTTTTTATTCTGTTATTGTTGCTCAAATTATTCCACCTTAAGAATCGGGAGCTCTTTCATCTGGCTCCTGTGTGCACTTGACACAAACCCATCATTTTATCTTTTGAGCACTTACTTTCTTCTGGCACAACAAAGGTTCCAGGGTCATCTTGTATACTCCCTGCTCCAGTCCTGGAATCAGCCATTTCTCCAAGGAAGCCTACTTCCTTTTGTTGGAGAATGGTATAAAAAGTCAAGATCTGGGCACCCATCATATTTTGAATGGGATCCAAACTCCATATTTGAGGGTCAAGACCTTGAAGTGTTTGGTCATTTCCACCTCTTCCCATTCTCATGTCATGCCACTCTCATTCATCTTCTTTCTCTTCTAAAAACGAGACTTTGGTTAGTTTCTAGACCATTGCACCCTCCTTTCTGCTGCAGGACATTTGTTCTTGTTCCTTCTATCTGCAATGTTCTCCTCTAGGCCTTTTGCACGACTAGGCTCCTTTTCTTCTTTAAATACCTCCTCCCCAAATACCCTACTGAAAGTAGCTATTCCTCCTCGTTCTGTATTGCAGAAGCATATTGTTCACTCTAATCACAACTGTCATCATTTTATTTATTTACTTGTTTAAATAATTTGAGGTCTGTCTTTTCCCACTTTTCTTTGTTCTGATTCATTTCCTACAGAACCAATAAGGATTTCATGTTGTGGTTTAGTTTCTCAGTGTAGAATGAAGAATGATTTTTAGGATCTTGGTACTATGCTTAGAAAGAGATTGTGGCTGTAGTTGATCCCACTCTTAGCAACTTGGATGGCAATCATTCCCCTTCTCAGATCTATAGCTAAGGATGAATTGGTAGGTACCATGGCAAATTAGTTTCATTGCTGTGTAACAATGTATCACCAATTTAGCCGTTCAAAACAATGCACATTTATTATGGAAAAATTTCTGTGAATCTGGACACAGCTTAGCAGTTTCCTCTTTTCAGAGTCTTACAATGCTGCCATCAGAGTGAAGTCTGGGCTCCATTCTCACCTGAAAGCTTGGCTAAGAAAGAATCCATTTTCAATATCACTCAGGTTGGTGGCAGAGTCTATTTCCTTGGGTCTGTATAATGGACAGCCCTGTCTTCTTACTGAACAGAGGTTGGAAACTGCCCTTAGGTTCTAGAGCCCCCTTCCCCATCCTCATCCCCCACCCTGTGGTTCCATGCCATGTGGCCCTCTCCATAGTTCAAAACAGGGCGGTTTGCTTCTTCAAGGTCAGCAGTGCATCTCTTTCTCACTCTGTTCTCTCTGTGTATGTATATATCTCTATAGGTGCCATCTGCACTCTAGGAGAGAGGAATATACAAGGGGTGACTTCTTGGGAGGTTACCTTAAACACATGGTTAACTGAATTCCCAGGGTCTGTCTGAGTTCTGTGACACTGACCTAGAGGTCACTCACCATGACTGCCTGGTTATCTGGCGTTCTGAACAGACAAAGTTCACATGCTCTATTTCTGTTTTATCCCATTTCATTTGGGCAAAATGCCCTCCCTAAGGAGCAATCATTTTATTAAGGTTTAGTTTCTGGTTGGTGTGGGAATAGGACTGATGATGATGGACTGAGAAGAACTGACCTAGATGCCTCTGTGAGCATGCAGGGGAAGGATGGCGACCTGGTTATCTGGAAACCTTCACATACTTCTGTATCCTCCTAACTATTTCAATGGGAAGCAGCTGCGGCAGGGACTGCTGATACAATATTACTTAAGCACATCTCTTTATGTATTCCCTATCCACCTCTGTAAAGAGTTAGATGGTGTCTTCCTAGTTCTGTTGTCCAAAAATTTGTTGACAGAGTCTGTGCTTCTTTCTTCAGCCCTAATTATTATTATATAACTTATGTAGGTCTGGATGTAGCAGTTGGCTTACAGTAATGGCATTTCTAATGATCTATTTATTCATATAATTCTACAATACATCTTAATTAAATGCCTACTGCATACTAGGTCCTGTGTTGGGGAAACAATGTTGATGAAGGGATTGACTATGATCTCAAGAAGTTCTTAATCTGCTGGAAAAAGAAGACTTAAAAACAAAAAGTATAATATAGAAACTGAGGACAGGTTCTGCAGAGAACAGCACAAGAAGGAATTTCCTTATGGGAAATGGGGGTACCAGGGAAAGTCTCCTAGGGCACGTAATGTGTGACTTGGGTTTTGAAGGAGAGGCAATCACTGCGAAGGCGCACCCTGGAAAAGCCATCCAGGCAGAAAGCCACAAAAGTCTTGTAAGTTAGACCCAAGTGTGGTTCCACCTATGCCACAGTCATGACAGTTTTTTAAAAAATTAAATAAAAAATAGACACATTTTTTCTTTTTGTCTTCTTTAAGTTAGCACATTCATTATTACAAATCATGATATTTCCTTTTGCCTCTGACCCAACCAATCACTCTCCGGCCCCCTCCCTTCTTCCACCGCATCTCTAGTATTCTTAGGTTTGTTCCCTCCTGAAAGTTCAATGTATTATTGTGGTCTTTTCTTCCTTCCTTCCTTCCCTTTTTTATTGTCTTTTTTCTTTCTTTCTTTTCTTTATTTCCTTCTTTTCTTTCTTTCTTTCTTTCTCTCTCTCTCTCTTTTCTTTTCTTAGCACCCAGTTATGAGGGAGGACATGAGGAATTTCTTTTCCTGTGTCTGGATTATTTCACTTAACATAATTTTCTCCAAGCTCATCCATGTTTTTTATGCCTGAGTAGTGTTCCATTGTGTGTACATATCACATTTTCTTTATCTAGTCAACAGTCAATGGACATTTAGTTTGGTTCCATAGTTTAGCTATTGTAAATAGACACATTTTAATAAATCTTTTAGATAAAGATTCCTATTTGTATTAGTTTTCTAGGGCTGCCTTTATAAGTACCACAGACTGGGTGGCTTAAACAACAGAAGTGTGTCTTATAGTTGTGAAGGCTGAAGTCCAGAACTATGAGAAGTTGGTTCCTTCTGAGGGAAGGGTCTGTTCCAGGCCTCTGTCCATGGCTAGTGGATGGCTGTCTTCTCCCTCTGTCTCTTCACATCATCACCTTCAATGCATGTCTCTGTGTCCAAATTTCCCCCTTTTATAAGGACAGTGGTTATATCAGATGAGAGCCCATCCTAATGACATCATCTAATGTAGTTACCTCTATAAAGGCCCTGTCTCTAAATAAGGTCACATCAGAGATACTGGGGTTTAGAACTCCCACGTATAGTTTTTAGGGAGACACAAGTTAACCCATAACACTGCTCTAGAAGGCTGTGGGGGTATCTAATCAAAACGAGGCTTCAAAGGACTTGAGATGGCTGTGGTATTGGAGAACTTAAAGGAAAGGGTAGATTACAGGAGCTAGGTGGATGCTGTACTACTTCTGGTGTTAGATCAAGTGCAGGAGCCCTGTACTCACTGCCTGTTACACCAGTTCAGGCCTGACACATTCTAGAGACCCATGTCTATTGAATGATACATAGAAATAAATGAATAATAAGATTCTACCAGCAGCCTGATAGGCTCCTTGCTGACTTGACCACCAAGTTCCTGCTTCTGAAACTGGCACAGGCCAGAAGGGTGATACTGGCTCATGATTTCCTTTCCCACAGTTATGCCCCAACCAGGTGTCCTGGGCTCCTTCCAGCCTCCTCACCTCTGCTCATGCCAGGCATGTCCCATGTCTGCCATTCTTCCAACTGATTCCTGCTCACCTTCAGGCTTTGCTGTCTCTCTCAAAATGTTCTCAACCACTTTGAGTCCCTCCGCGGTCTCCCTTTAATTTCTAATTATTTTGTGTGTGTTTTGCATGCGTACTTAGACATAAAATAATGGAAGAAAAATACCCTGTCATTATTTTCCTTCTTTTTCTCATCACTATTTTACTACTACTGCTACTGCTACTCCTGTTACCATCAGTGCTATCAATGATAAGAGCAGCAGTGACTAATATTTGCTGGGGACTCTCAGGACACCATGCATCTTGCCAGATTATCTTCAACACTGACAACAACTCTTTATGGTTGACAGAAGGCCATTAGTAAAAGAGAATATTTACATAGAACTGACAGGTAGGGATTGAGCTCACGTTTGTCCAATGCCAAAGTCCACGTGCTTAACCTTCACACATACTCTCTGGCCCATAGTAACATTCAGTTCATACAACTGTTCTCATAATTCCTTTCATTCCTTTTACCTCCCTGCAGGCCTCAGAGTTTACTGTGATAGGTTTCTTCTGACCCATTATTGTGATTTCATCCTGAGTCCAAGGATAATTAGCTCTTATCAGGAACTGAAAACCAGATGCTATACCTTTGGTGGCTGTCTGAGAGGAATCATGACCAACGATAAAAGAGAATGAGTCCACTGACAATCCGGATTTTTTTGTTTGTTTGTTTTGTTTTCTGACCGGTAAGGGGAGCACAACCCTCGGCACGGTGTCGTCTGCACCACGCTCAGCCAGTGAGCACACTGGCCATCCCTATATAAGATCCGAACCCACGGCCTCAGTGCTACCAGTGCTGCACTGTCCCGAGTGAGCCATGGGGCCAGCCCCAATCCAGATGTTTTAACTGTATTTGAGACATTAAGAAATTGCTGAATGAGTCTGGCACTTTAATTTTGAAAAATGGTGAAATAACCTTAAATATTTTAGTGTGTGCTAGAGAGGACCTCAAGGCCTAGGCCCACCATGGGGTAACTGCAGGATGGCCTCCAATTCAGGTAGGGCTCCAACTTTAGGCTTGCAGAACCATTTCCAAGGAAGGTGATACATGCAGTCACAGCTATATTGTAAGGTTCATGGAATAAAGTATTCATTACTTTACTTAATTTTTAAACATAAATAATATTTGTTGTAATTTTTGTAATGCCAATTTGGCATTTCTCAATTATTAAAAATTTAAACACCTAAATAATAGTTTGAGTGTCCTACGTGTCACTGGACCTCTAGGAAGTCCCGAGGAGTGGTTCTAGGGTGAAATGTAAGCTGATCTTTCCACTTCTCTGAGAAGAGGAATAGTCATAGGTTTTCTGGCAGGAAGAGACTTGAGAGCATAGACTGAAACCTCATTCTGGGACATGGAAACTGAGTCCCACACTGCCTTTGGGCCTTGACCCCACCACACACCCTCTGGTTACTAGATGAGAAGGATCTAGTTAGTCCTTGGCCGCTGCTCTGTCTCTCTTCTGCTTCTCTAAGGTTTAGGGTTCAGAACTCAGGCTAGACTTTGCACCCCACTTGTGTAGCTGTGTATGGGGTAGGGTGGAGAGGGGTGCAGGAACACATGGACTGTGTGAGCCAGAGAGGAGTTTCAGGCAGTGGCACTTTGCAGGTCAGTTGCTCTGGGTCAGCAGCTGGGGGAGACTTGTGCTGGTAGAGTCTCTCCAGCTGCTCTGAGGCAGTGGTACTCAGGGACAGGACCCTCAAAGGCTCATGCCTGGCCTCAAAGCTAGCCAGGGAAACTGCTCCGAGCCTCAGTTTCTGCATCTGAAAGTTGGGAATAATGGCTAACTCGCTGAGCTGTTGTGGGGATAAGTTGAGATAAAGCATGCACACTGTGCGGCCCGAAAGCACTTGGTTCCTTTCCCCTTGACTTTCTGGATGTAGGTAGGTATGGGAATTCATCCTGAAGTAAAATGACATCTGTTCTGGAAACAAATGGTTACAGAAGTCAGTCTTACACTCAGATGTATGCAACCAGTCTTTCTCTCGTACGTTACCTGTGGCATCCAAATCCAGGACATTTCAAGAAATGACTGGCTACCTTAGTTAGAACCTTAAATTTAAAATAATAAGGACAAAAGATAATCCCCAAGTAATTAGACTTTTCTTTGATACATCTGAACCTTAATAAATATATGTGTAGTTACTGCATTTGCCAAGCAGGACTCACCGGAGCAGCGGGAAGGCTGCTTTATTTCTCTGCCACTCACCTTTACCTCCACTCTGAATAGTCGATCCATGGTTCACCCACAATTGTGTTCATCATTGTTAGTTTCTGCTGTCACTAGAGTCACAAAACACTGCCTCAGTTAGTAATTTAAATGTCCAGTCCTATTAATAATGAGAAAATCTTTTTTTAGAATTAGTCTCCCCTTCCAGCTCTGTCTCACTTGGTCAGCTAACGGGCAGCGCGCTTACTTCCTCTCTGATCCCCAGGATGCATCCACCCTTCCTCCTCCATCTTGCTCAGAATGGTTTCTGAAGCCTGCAGGCTTGAAGTCCCAGCAAGGAAAAGAGTTAAGGCAAACAGAAGACTTCAGTTCCATGACTGGAACTGTCCTGATCATCAAGCTCTGTACTCTCTGATCTTGGCAAATATTTAAAGCTCACTTTTTCTATTCTGAGATTCCCCCCCCCCCCCCCCCCCCCCCCCCCCCCC
>NW_007726524.1:193257-198466 GCF_000696425.1 Galeopterus variegatus | reverse complement strand
CCTGATCATCAAGCTCTGTACTCTCTGATCTTGGCAAATATTTAAAGCTCACTTTTTCTATTCTGAGATTCCCCCCCCCCCCGCCCCACACCCCAACATACACACATATCCCTGAAGTTCTCTCTCTCACCTGCAGTTCTCTCTTGGTGGGACAATTACCTCCCTGTTCCAGTTGATCGCTTGTGACTCCTTCACAGCCTCCAGCCACTTGCTGCTGAAGTTCCATTTTCCCCAGGTCACCCTGTGCAAGGGATGGAAGGCAAGCCCAGCCCTTTCTCCTGCATAGCTCACATCTGGACTACAGGAAACATTCAAGCACATTGTCCTGACAAACGTTGGAGGTGCAAGCCTGAGCCATTGTAGCACTAGCCACTCCCGTGTTCTGCCATTAGAGAAGCCAGCCTGGGTACTGTGGCCCCCAAACAACAAGGGATGCACATTTAAGCTATCTGGACTTACTTTTATGCTATCTGATTTGGGCTGTTGAAACTCCTTTACCCAGGAGGTGGTGATGTAGAGTTACCAGATTTAGGAAGTAGGTGAAGATGCTCATTAACTTTGAATTTCAGATAAACAAGGAAAAAAATTAGTATGTCTCCTGCAATATTTGGGATATACTTATAGTAAGAAAAATTCCTTATTTACCTGAAATTCAATGTTGATTGGGCGTCCTGTATTTTATCTGTCAATCCTGTGGTGGTCAGATTCAGAAACACACTCCAGGTCCTCTTATGTCCTCACTCTAGGTGAGGTATTAAGTAGTCTTGCAGTCAGTTTTTAGCTAACTTTCTGAAAATGTTCCATCCCATTTTGAGACATCCCTTTGGAAGGTGGCACCAATTATGTCAGTGCTGTGACTGAAATTTCCATTTAAATATCTGTTACATTTTTCCCTCCATACCTTACCCTATGTTATCTCTTCCATTTGTCTTGTCCTATGTATTCATTTTTATAATAAACCAGTAATAGTAAGTAAAAAAAAAATGTTCTTTGCTCTCAGCACCCCAAGCTTCCCAGGCCTCTGGACACCTATATATTTAGGACATGTTTGGTGAAGTTTGACTTAGCCATTACATCAAAGACTTCTTTACCTTCATCATTTGGAGACAGAGGCTTTTCAGGGAATGGTTAGGCTAAAATAAGAACTTATCTGGAGGTGTTGTGATTCCCAGTTTACTAGAAATCATGAAGCTTGGTTCAACTTTTGAAGCACAGCTGGCTCCAGCCCAGAGTTGGAGAAAAGAGCGTCGAATTCACAGTGAACCAAGGCCAAGATTTCTACATAGGTTTGCCTTCTGGGGCCAGATCTTTTTTTCTTTTTAAGTGGATGATATATGATACAAATATTGCTCTTAATCAAAAGTATATTAGCAATCCACCGCAAATGTGGAGTTACAGGGAAACACTACCGCATATTTGTAGAGGATTATTTTCATAAGAAACACATATTCATTTCTCTGTCTGCCTTTTATCAACAAGTATTTATCAAAATGTGGAAGCTTGTCCATGGGCCACATTTTAATTACTCATAGGTTGCTCTAAGACAGCTGTAGCCTAGGAAGGAAGAAAGATTGTAAAGAATAGTGTGCTCTTAAAATTCAGCCATAATTGTAACTGGAGGACTCTGTTGGCTTTATTCCAAAAATCTAAAAAGAAGTCTTCCCCCAGATTTTTTCCATCACTCTGACATTTCCCCATATAGCACTTACATGGCTCTCCACTGATTTCATTAGCATTGATCATATATATTCATACTTTTTCTGTAGTAATATTTTTCATGTTAAAAATTATGTTAGTTTATCAGAGAAGACCTGAAACATATACATATACAAAAAGGGAAGAAAAATACCTTGAATCCTACCATGAAGGTATTACAAGTTGGTGGTCATATAAATACTATGCTATTTTTCACCAAAACAGAACCATGTGGAACATATTATTTTGTAAATGCCCTCCCTCTCCTAACAGTATGCCATAGCATTCTCTTATTAAATAAAGCAAAATGTCATAAAGTCATTTTTGGCTGTAGAGTATTTCGCCATAGAAACATGCCACAAATCCCCCCTGTTGTTGGATATGTATAGTGTTTTTCCTATTTTTAAAATCACTATAGATAATTTTTTAGTAAATATCTTTTAATATAAATCCTTATGTACATCTGAGCATTTTCTTAGTATAAATTAGAGCAGAGGAATTATATGGGTCATGGAGAGTACACTTTGAGGCCATTGAAATAGATTTCCAAACTGCTTTTAGAAAAAGCTGTAGCGTTTCCCTTCTGCTGGTGTCCTGTGAGACTGAATGCTTTTCTAGAAAAGTTCCTAAGCCCTCACCAACAACAAGTGTTATTGCTTTGAAAATAAAAAAATAAAATCAAACTTTATTTGGCATGCAAAATTTTTCCAACATTCAACAGATAGGGAAAACGGATGGATTTTTCAACCTCTGGGTTTCATTTATTTGTTATCGAGGGCTAGGAGACTGAACAAGATTACCTTAATCTTCCCTTATCATACTGACATTCCTAATTTAGCAGTATATTCATAGTGAATCAGCAGCTCTCTGCCCCATAGTTCTCTCCTCTGTAAGATGGGAGATGGGGCATTTCAGGATAGTCCTGAAAATAAGGGACCCTGTGCAAAGACAACTCCAAAACGTCTACTTTTAGCTCCAAATAGCTTGATCTTACATTCTTTATTTCTCCCTGACTAAATAACATCTTTGCACATCTTACAGTGCTCAACTTTGCCCCTGTTTCTAATTTGCTAGATTCAAGTATGTCAGTCTTCACACTCTCATAACAAATAAGTGCATCAAGTCAGGAACAACATCTTAAAAATAAGGTGTTGATTTGAAAAACAACAGCAGTTAATATTGTTTGTGCACTTACCATGTGCCAAGCTTTGTGTTAAGTGCTTTGCATAAAAAATTTCATTTACTTCTCCCCATTTTATTACAGATGCCTTAAGTGAGGCTTAGAGAGGAACGGGACCCAAGCACACACACGCTGTGCAGAGCAAGAGCTTGAACCCAGGTCTGATGGACTCCAGCCTGTGCTCATAATGCAGCTGCCCTGGTGCCTTCCCACCACTGCTGCATGTGCATCCTGCCTTTTCTGCAGGGGACTGAAGGTACCTAATGTGTAGCAAGACCCAGGGCAGAGAGATTTTATTTTGGAAAGTTCTCAACTTTAGACTGTTACTCTGAAATTTACTTTTAAAAAAATATATGGGGCTCTCAGTATACTAATCTCTTATTCCAAATATAAAGTGTGATCCTTGCTTGCATGAATTTAAAAACCTGGACTTTGTAGAGAGCAAGATATGGAAGGAAACTGTACACTGGATGCCAATCATATGTCAGTCACTGCTAGAAATCTTCACACAGAAAGTAACCTCCTTCCAATTCAATTGCTTCCTTCTTATCAAGGCTCGCAGATTGTGGTTTCTTTCATTAAAACCACACTTTCTGCTGAGTCATGATGCATATGTAGACATACGTGTGCATGTGTGTGCATGTGTGTTCATGTGTGTGCATGTGTGTATTCTTTCACATTGGCTTATTGGTTCTCTTCACTCTCACTAAAACAAAACAAGATAAGTGTGATTTTCTAATGGAAACTGTATGGTGTAGGTGTGTGCATTTTGGGTGCTGCTTGTACCTGAGTGTGTGCATGGGGCACAGTTTAGTGCAGATATGTGGTTTTTGTGTCTTAGAGGAAAGAAGACTGAGGAGGTGTGAAAGGTGAGCTGCCCACTGGTTGCTTTTCTGAGTCCTTCATCTTTGGGATGTGCAAGCGTTGGTATGTCTGTCATAAACAAGAGGCCTCTCAGCAATAGAATCATCCTCATAATTCAGAGTTAATCAGAATCTCCTTTTGATTTTGAGCACTGTTGTTAAAAATTATTTTCTGTGCTACTTGAATTCCTATTAATTTAAGTTAATGCTTTCGAAACCTTAAATATTGTGGCACTGTGGTGTCATGGTAATGTATTTCTTTTTTCTTTTACAAACTAAGACATAGAAAGATGAAAAATGAAGCTGGAAGAATGAAGTAATTTCAACTATGATTATTGTAATAGTAGGAAAAATGGTGTTTTCTCAGTTTTTCTTCCCCAGAATAAGTGTGGTGATCCTCATGACTAAGGGGAGAGGAATAGTTTAGTGAGCACTTCACACAAAACATTCACACTTGATTAGATGTCCAAATGAGGAAGCACCAACCTTTATGCTTTTCTTCCTGCTGCTTCTTTGGGGAAAAAATGGGAAATGAAACAATGAAATTTTTTCCAGACAGAGCCAAGAACGCAGTAGACAAAAGCTCTGCTCTCACCAATTTTATGTTTTCATGTAAGGGAGAAAAATTTAAAAATACGTAAGTCATTAGATGATGTCTAAAGTAACTAAATCAAGAAAGAGCAGGATAAGCAACATTTTTAGAGGTTATGGAAGTAGCCATATAAAAAAAGAGAGAATGAAAGGAGTTAAGATTTCTGGGGAATACATCTGGGATAGGATGAGGCAGGGGGCTGAGGTCTTTCTTGTGAGCCCTTTGTCCTGTTTGCTTTCTTAAAATGCTTTTTATTTATAATTAGATAACATGAAACATTAATTTCAAAACAAAACTTCAATGAAAGAGAATGAGAGAATGAAAAAGAGAGAGAGAGAGAGAGAGAGAGAGAGAGAGAGAAAGAGAGAGAGAGACTGGAGAAGGTGAAAGAGCCTATACTTTTGAGGAGTTTGGATAAGGAGGAAAGAAGCAGGTGGTAGAAGGAGAACAGTAAAGTTATGGTAAGAGACTGACGCAGGGGAGACAGGCATACAACAGAAAGCATAGAGTCCTCTATCTGCCATTTCCATGGCCCTTCCAGAAGTCCCACTGTTAACAGCTCCCTGTGTGTCTGCAGGCATTGGCCACAGGACTCTCTGGGTTGACTACAGTCAGCAGTAGGTACAGACTCCCAGTTCCCGAGGTTTAGACATTGCCTAGCAATCAGGAGAGGAGGCGACGTGACAAAGAGCTCCACTTCTGGGCCGAGCCCGTGGCGCACTCGGGAGAGTGCGGCGCTGGGAGTGCAGCAGCGCTCCCGCCGCGGGTTCGGATCCTATATAGGGATGACCGGTGCGCTCACAGCGCTCACTGGCTGAGCGTGGTGCGGCCGGTCTCAAAAAAGACAAAAAAAAAAAAAAAAAAAAAAAAAAAAACCCC
>NW_007726524.1:146699-192972 GCF_000696425.1 Galeopterus variegatus | reverse complement strand
AAAAAAAAAAAAAAAAAAAAAAAAAAAAAAAAAAAAAGAGCTCCACTTCTTGGCTGTCCCTGCACAACCCCACTCACAAATGCTCAGAGAGGTCTTTTTATCGGCCTTTATTGGTGTCTGTCTGTTTAGCTTATTTCTGTTTCTCCCATATTTTATAACTTTGTTACAAAATTTTGCTATTCCAGTGCCTAACATTTAGCAAGAAGTTGAAAGTTTTATCTGGTTCCTATGATTTTTATCAGAAGTGGGTTGTTCTACTCATTAAGTCATATTTCCAGTTTTCCTATATCAATGGATTTTTAAAAAGTTGAATTGTTCAGTTTGTAAAAACTAGATTTCTTTTTAAAAAATATGCAAGATTGGAATTTTAGCGAATGGTTTGATTTGTCTTTTTTCCTGGTGGGAGAGGCATTAATCCCCTCCCCAATAAACTCTTTATGAGATGCTCAGGATTAAGCAAAAGCTATTGATTTTGGACCAATTTCCAGGAGTTAAAAAGTGGGTTATTAGAGCCCAATCTATACAGGGTTCTATTAAAATAAAATAATCCTGGCCTAACCATATCCATTCTGGATCATTCCAAAGAGCAGAAAGTACTGCAAGTACACTGAATTTGCATCAGTCCTTGCCAGTCTGGGATGAGCTGAGACTCGCCTGCAAGGCTCGGACACATGGTATTGCATGCTGATTCCATGAGGCTCAGAAGAAGTGGAACCAGTGAAGGGAGAGGTCCTTGCTCAGCTCAGGTGGCTCCCAAAGTCGCCGCACCACAAAGGAAGACGGTGTAGGCTCTTTCCCTTCTCTTCTGATTCCTCCTTCTCTTTGATTCAGTGTGTTGCTGTTTCCTCCATAGAAAGATGTCTCTTAGGAGAGGATCAGAAGCCAAGGTGGGGGGCAGTGGGAACAGGCCTTCTGCAAGAGGGTTTCTAATTGCCCTAAAGCACTGAGGTTCCTGGCTAAGACGCCTTGTCCTCTGGGAGCTGGAGAAGATGATCTGATCCTTTGCCTGTGCGTGAGGAATTGTGAAGTGTGGAAAAGGCAGATGAGCTTTCAGTTGGGAATTGTAAATGATTGAATGATTTTATTATTAGAACCTATACTAGTATCATGGCAATTCATGTCGTTGAT
Source organism: Galeopterus variegatus (assembly GCF_000696425.1). Lineage (NCBI taxonomy): Eukaryota > Metazoa > Chordata > Mammalia > Dermoptera > Cynocephalidae > Galeopterus > Galeopterus variegatus. Next base: position 191,844 of record NW_007726524.1, on the reverse strand, counting down.
TACATTGATATCACGTGTTTGTACTAATTATTTTTATTAATGATAATCATAAGAATAGCTGTCATTTGTTGAGGTTTTATGTGTTAGGCACTGTGCTATGTATTTAAATGACACCCTTGAAACTTGCCCATTAAGTATCTAATCAAACTAGAGGACATTTATAGAAATACAGAAAAGTGATTTGGAGAGGAGCAGCGGAGGGTACCCTAAATAAATATCAATACTGATAAATAACAAATACAAGACAACTACAAAATTCAAAAAGACAGTAGAATTAAGATACAAAAGGTTTTGGCAGGCTGGGACCATGGGCCATCACTAATAAGAATTTTCTCATATTACTGAATGTAAGGATATTTTCTTAGTTTCAAAACAACTGCGTAAATCTATTGGGATGGGCCTAGCTCAGCAGTGAGCAGCACAGGTAGAAAGCAGATCTCTCTAGTGCAAATTAGTACATGATGTTTGTGGCTGCCAAAATATCTCTGTGACCTTTGGCTACATTGACAAAAGTGGAGCATTGCAGAGCAAGGGAGGTGATCAACCTTTTCTGCAAAGTGTTTTCTTTCAGATACAGCATTTAAAGAGAAAAGTGAAAGAAATTATGTTCGAGGGCAGCCATTTGGCTTGTGAGGGGACTCGAAACCATGTCAGATGTGTTTCCAGTAAGGAAATGAAGGCTGCTTGGCTTGGAGAAGAGACAGAGTGTGTCTGTGAGTTGTGCTGGGTGGAGTGGTGAGAGAAAGGGAGGTTTGGAGTGCTGCCTTCAGAATTCTGAAGGGTTAAAGAGGGAATCAACACTCTCCTTAGAGTGACAGAATCATGGAGGGTAAAGTGAGGCTCGGGAGCTGGTAATTACAGGTAGATAGAGTTCAGCTCAGGTTAAGAGAGTATTTTCAAACATTTGGAACAACCTTCAAAGTACTGAGTTTTTACACTAGAGCTTTCAAAGTGTTTGGGTTCTAAAATTCTTTAATTTTAAAAATTTAAACCTGTACCTTTAAATCACAATATTCACACAATGGTCAGTAGATGGCGGTAGGATACCATGGATTTTGCCAGTAGCAGCTGGAATTTCACCCTTAAATATGCTGGAAGTAGATGATTTTTTCTAATTATTATTTGAAGGTGTGTCCTAATCTATTGTTCAGAGAAAAATCGCTGATTTGAAAAACAGGAAATAATACTTCCTAATTAAATGGAAAAGAACGATTAGCAAATACTTTTATTTTGCCCGAATGATATCACAGTGTTTTTTACTGGCCTCTAAATATCTGTGGTAGGATGTGTGTGTGTGTGTGTGTGTGTGTGTGTGTAAATAAAAGGTTTGGTTTTTAAAAAAATAATTCAAAAATTTAATATATACTAATTTTCTGTAAACTTTAAAATTTCTTTTAAATTTTCTAGATAGAAAATATTTATTGAAAAATATTGTTGTCTTCCTTCCACAAGCATGTATTTGTACTTGTTTATGAATTTTAGAATGAAACTATGTATTTACAAATGCACTGAACTGAAGCTGTTTTCCTAGATTTTTTAAAAAATAAATTTCATTTAGCAATGTTCAGCTTAGGAGATTTTCTTCTATATGAGATTTGCTCCCTCTGGGTTCCTTTGGGAGCTTAGTAATAGAAAGAGCGACCTGCATTTTTAGACATGCAAGCCTAAACAAATATTCTTTAGAAATGGATATGTATTCAAAACATGTGAAAAATAAAAGATATTGGTCTTTAATTTGAAAAGAGGATGATACAGTCAACTCTGCCCCCCCTTTTTTTTTTTTTTTTTTTTTTTAAGAACGCCATGACATTCGTGCCTGTCAGGTTCATAAATAACTAACACAGCAACACCTCATTCCCATCTAACTCTGAGCAGTGTATTTACACTATGTGTCGGTTTTACGGTTTTACATACTGGTTCTATATGTAAAAAGTTACAAGCAGAAAGCAGTTAGTCACAAAAGCACACAAGGGCTCCCTTATTTCTCTTCAATTTTAAACAGCGAAATATACCCTGAGCTTCCAGGGAGACAAATTGTTTTAATTTGCTAACATTTTGGGACTCTCCAGGACTGTGAGAGCTAATTCCAAAGCACAGAGAGGCTCCTGATAGAGTCTCAGCCAGACATTTTCTAAGATTATTTTCCTTGACAAAAACCAAGCAAAAAATTAATTTCTGCATTGCTTCCGATCCACCCCCTCCAACCTACTCAAGCATGTTCTTTCCCCTCTCTCTCTCTCTCTTTCTCTCTCTCTCTCTCTCCCCCCCTCCCTCCCTCTTTCACTTTTATTTTAATTGATGGAAACAAGCAAAGTTGGACTCCCCTGTGGGTTATATGGAAGCTGGGAGATCAGTGCCCCATCACAGAAAGGCTGTGTGACCTTAGCCAGATCCCTAGGCTTTCTGAACCTCTTCCTAGCCATCAACATATTCGCTCCTCTGCTGATGGAAATTTGGCAAAGATTTGTGAAATAAATGTCTGAAAAGTTATGACTCCCTTAACAAAAGGCTCTATGGAAAAGGAAAGTAACGTGCGCTTATCTCTAGAACTGTCAAAGCATTTTCTTCTTTGGCCGGTAAAATAGTCATAATGAACGGTCATCTATACACTTTCTCCACAAAGGATTTATATCACCCTTTTGAAGGAGTACCTCAGAGGGTACTAAATGTTCTTCTTTATCAAATAATAATAATGGTCTTTTTCTGTTTTATATATATATTTCTCCTACCTGTGTAGATACAATGTATAAATAATATGCTGCCCCTTTTTCTTGCTTCAATGTCTCTGCATGTGTTAAAAATGTAACGAAGTAAAACTTAAGCTCTTTCTTACAAGCGTCAGTTTTTTAATATATAAATTTTCACCAATTACAGTATTACTTAATGAGAGGATAAAGTTGTACATATTTTTAAAATAACATGTAATTTAAAATTTTTAGAGACTTGTTTCAACCAAAGAAACTTGCTAAGACCTCTGTACAGTTGTACACAGATTTCTAGATTATCGAGTTGAAACTCTTAAAGATAAGTCCTCTTTTTTTTAAAAGAATATCTTGATGTGAAAGAATTTGCCAATGAGCAAATATTGTTATGGTCACAAAATAAAAATTTTAGAGGGATATCATGATAGAGGCATTTTGCACCATACAACTTGTTCACTTTGAACTCAGAAAACATGATGTTATTTGTTTGTTTATTTGTTTGTCTTTTCTTCTGAAAGATAGTTAATTATTGAAGCATTGAGAACATTTTATATTCCTGGTTGTGCCTTGCAAACCTGAGACTAATGAGACCAAGTTCTCACTCCAACTCTGAACTCACTGACTTATCAGATTTAAAATCTGAGCATCTGAACATTGGTGAGTTATTTTACATAATGATTTCTTTTTGTTGTTGCTGCTGCTTCATGAACAGCGATTTTTTTTTTTTTTAAATATAACAAAGACAATGCCTTGGATTTGATGTAGGGAAAAAGGCATGATGGGTCTGGCAGACATCTATGGCATGTATATTATTTAACGGCTTGCTATAATGCATATTATTAATGATGACAATCATGAACTTGCATGCATTGTTTATTTTGTAAATACACATAATGGAGCTTTCAAAAAAGAGATCAGCTGCCCCTCGCTACGATGGCCGTCTGCTGTGGAAGTAACTACTCAGGGACCCTTTGTGACTTGGGTTCCTGACCCAATCCATTTCACTATTTATGTTCCTGGAACATATTGTTAAGTCCATCTATATTTTCCCTCTGTGAGCATTTAAAATGAAACACAGGTCTACGTTAAATATACATGGTAGATTGGATTTGAATATCTGCAAGTGAATTCGAACATCAACATCACCTGCAAAACTAAATATGCATTAAATGCCATTAGTTTTTGGCCATTAAATGCAAAAAGGATTTCAGGGTTCCTGGGTGATAGTGGACACTCTTTAGACTGGAGATTGGTAATTTAATTAACGTGCACCTGTAATTTACTCTGTTCTGACTCAGAAGAGAAGAAATGGGATGGGCAAATACTCTTCTCTACATGGGACCTGAGGCATCTCAGTTTTCTTCAATACTTTTAATATTAATTTTATATTTTTATGCCAACTCACAAAACTTCTACTAGACATTTGAGCTTTATTTTGATCTTTCCTTGCTCTGTCTTAATATCTGAATTATTTGGATATAGTGAAAACAGAAGGGATGAAATGAAAGGAGGCACAATCAGAGGGGCGCGTCTATTGCCACGTTAACTTTGAATTTATTTGTGTGTTACCTGCATGTTGGCCCATCAAGCTTGTCTCACATTTATTTGACCATCTGATTGAGAGGCAGAGAATCCTAGGAAAACATTTGAGTGAGAAAAGAAAATGTTTGTTTTTGTAAATTTTACAAACCCTGGTTGGAACAGATCTTAAAAGGGTATCTTACATAGCGCAGAGACTCTAAGAATATTACATCTGCTTTAAATATTGTCGGGTGTCTCAGGCCTTTGTGGTGAGAGTTTGATGCAGTCTTTTGTTGTAGGACAACCCGTGTATTCTGTGATGCAGGAGAGTTGCCAGTTCAAAGGATACAGCCTTACTTAGGGTTTCTTTTCTTTCTTTCTTTTCTTCTCCCCTCCCCCACCTCCACATTGTGGTTTTTGCTGGGGGGCTTTAGTTTACAACATTCACATGAAACTCACAGCCTTTTTTTTTCAAGAAAGGACAAGTCCTGTATGATAATAATTACAAAATCTGCAGTAAGGTTTGTAAATTGAAAATGCATGAAAATATATTGGCTAATATCGCAACCTTTTGTCCTAAATTAGGCAAATACTCTAAACTTTGTGGTGGAATGGAAAGTATATATAGGTATTAATTACCGTCAAGCTAATTTAAAGTATCCTTTATTAATTTTCTTCTGGTTTTACAATTTTCAGGAGTAATTGCAGCCACCTACATGCACAGTCTGCCCATAATATTCTTAATTATATTAAATGTCTACTCCCCCAGTTTAAATAGCATTGTAATAAGTATTCTTTATTCAGAAATTTTTTAAAGAATTTTTTGTTCATTCAAAGTGAACATTAGATTAAAAGTGGAAAAATCAGAGACCCAGGAACTAAAGCAGGCCTTCGATGTTTCTCAGACAATGATTTCGGGTAGGTGACTGTGTGTTTTGTTGAGAAAAGGACTGGATAGGATATTGACAGTTTCCTATCAATAGCTGGACCCTGGAGGCCTGGCTGTTTGGGCCCACACTGATTGACTAATCCTTAATAGACATGTAATTGTTGACAAATACCTTCCAATAGACTGTGGCAAAGCCCAGGCAGACAAAGGAGATTTCAGGATGATAGAGACCAGAGCTAAGCCGTTTGGTAGAGAAACTGCCTTACAGAAGAAAGGACTTTGCTTGTGGTGATCCTTCTATGAGAGACCAGGTCAAGGCATCTCCATGGCCAACCCTGGGCGATTTTGCTGATCAAGAAATTAAAAAGACTCATTGTTTTCACCATATCGTGGAGCTTGCCAGGGAGGGACGAGCCCAGATTCCGTTTTGTGCAGTTTGGTATCAAATGTATTGCTCTGCCTGTGTTAAAAACAAATTATATGTGTGTCTGTGTATATATAAATGTGTGTTTGTGTGTATATAATATTTGATATTTAGAATATTTTTTAGCTTGTTTATGGCATTATAAAACGCATCAACCTGATGCTTGCAGGAACACAGTAGACTATTCAGATAATTCCAAAGAGCCTTGGCAGTAATAAGAACACAGAAAAAAAATGTGAATTTGGACATCAGCTCCATATACCACTAAAACATCAGAGGAGCCTGGAGCTGTCTCTGTAAGGCAAGTACATCCAAGAGCATTCGGGAACCTCAATCTCAGCCTCAGCGCTTGTCTGGCCAAGGCTGCCTTCCCAGATCAATGCCTGGCTGAGAAATAGCTCTTGAAAGTTTGCCTTGCAGGATGCATTCCCTCGGTCGGGTCAGTTTCAGTAAATCTCTCTCCTTGGGGCTTACTTTCAACCATGGGAGGCCACAATTGCTTTCAGCGAGTGACAGGAGCCTGCTGACAGTGGAACTAGGCAACGTTACTTAGATCTGCAAGCTGGTGTAAGCTAATAAAATAAAATAAGATGTAAACAAAGTTAAAATGCAATCTTGGCCTCATCTTCAGCAGAAAATACCAGACAGAGCAGCAGATTGAGCCAGGCCTTAATGCGATCCGCAGGGCAAGGTCCCTCATAGAGTTCTGTGAATGCATCAAGGTGACACGGCAGGCCGCCTCCTGACATCCTGCATGAAACTGAACCAGCTCATGTCCCAAAGACCTTGAGTCCTGTCTTTCATTCTTATTGATCAAATACGCAGATTAAATCCCACATCACACAGCAAGGCAAAACCTGAGCTTTCTATGTCAACTTCTAGGAATCCTGGTGAAGCCTTTCTTGAATCATCTTTTTATGCATGAAGGAAAGCCAGAGTGCACATGTATTTCAGGAAGATGTACAAAGTGGGCAAGCAGATATGCAGGTCTGATAGCTCCAAGGCTTCCTGGCAGAAGGATGAACCAGATAAGAATGTCGTACTTGTTACCTGTTGTCAAATTCAAACCCATAGTTAGGATTTGTTTGGGGGAAAAAGATTATTTTTGAAGTTGCTTGTTTGCAATCTGTAAGCATTCCTAAACAGGCAGGCTTCTGCAAACAGCTGCCTCAGAATGTTGTGTGTGTGCGTGTGTGTGTGTCCATTAATTCAGAATTACTCCAATTACAAGCTTTTGATGTTCTGAAACCCTCTCTCTAACCCAAAAGAGATGGAGAGCCCTCGGACCGTCCAATCAGATCATTTTCCCTGCTGCCTGCAGCAGATGTAAGCAATTTACTTTTTTATTTCTGCATATTCAGTGTGAGCGGAGCTGTTGGGGACCTTTCACCCCAGAGCCTGCAGGATTCTAACCCTATCAAATTAAAGCATTTTGCTCACTTATTCCCAAACGCTTTGCTGGTGCTAAGCAGACATCCTGCTGCATAGCAATGGCGGGCGTTCGTGTCCACTCATAGCCCCAGCCTAATCAGAGATTATTAAGGAAAATATACAGTGCTTTAATTTGATGAGATTGGTTATAGGTAGTGCAGTTAAAGGTCACACTCCTGCGTGTATCTCCTTCCGTCTCTGTAATATTTTCTTCTCGCTTGATAATCCTGAGCTGCAAACAATAGGCCAAGGCAACACATTTATCTTTGACATGCTGTGATGGGCTCAATAGGGATAAAGATGAATTATTTAAAGATTGCATAAACAAACATCCTGGGCCAGGTTTTGGTTATGTCTTTTCCTTTGTGCTCTGTGGATGATGTTGCCTTTAAGAACGTGTTGAAGAAATGCACCTCCTTTGGGCAGGAGCACATTTAGATAGTGGACGCAGATAGGCTGCTGCCAGATGGCTGGGTCAGCTCCTAACTCCTGTCGCTGGCTGGGCAGGGAGAGCTGGCGGCTCCAGCTTCCAGGAAAAGGTCCCTCTGAAGAACTGATTTGCTCTTCAACCCTGGAAACTTCTCTACCTGCTGTGAGCTAATTGAGCCACCTGCCTGCATCCATGGGAGTGTTGGGACCACTGGTGGCTATTTCTCTGCATCATGTGGATCACTGGGAAGAAGCCAGGGTAATGGGAGGTGGCCCAGTCATTCCCTGGCAGGGCAAGAGAATCACCTGACTCTTTCTGCTCATTTGAGGGTTGATTTTTGTACCAAGTTTTCTTTCTTTCCCAGGGAGGCCCTGTCTGATTGCAGTGCATCCAAGCCTTAGGGATATACAGCAAAGATGAGAGAACTCTGCTCATTCGTGGTCCTAAGGCAAAATTTCCCCATTCTCATTGTTCTAACACAGAGACTGTTGAAGTCACAGGGAAAACATAGGAAAGAAAAAGGGCAACTCCTAATCTTCTGTTAAACTTAATGGTTTTGTGTATGTGTCCATGTAATAGACCAACTGCAAGCTGATTTACCTAGAAATTTACATGAAAATTGCTTTATGCAGCTGTATGTAAAAATTCGAGCCACACAGTGTCACTGTGCCATGCAGGTCAAGGCGAAAGCCTGGGGGTATTGTAGCTGAAAACGATTTGTTTTCATTCATGGGATGAGGGGGAGGGATGCATCAGGGTGGGGATCCTAAGAAGGATACTCCTAGGGCTCTTCAGGACAGCACTTGTGCTTAAGGGAGCAGCGAGAGGTGGTGGGACCGGCTGCCTCTTCCCTGTCCTCCCTGAGTGGGCTCCAGGACTCACAGCTGCCTTCAGTGCCTTTTTTTCTTCAACCTTTAATATTTTAAAGAAAAATTATGGGCCGGCCCGGTGGCGCACTGGAGAGTGCGCCACCTGGGAGCGTGGTGGCGCTCCCGCCGAGGGTTCGGATCCCATGTGGAGACCGGTTCCCGCTCACTGGTTGAGCGTGGTGTGGGCGCAACACTGAGGGTTGCGATCCCATTGCTGGTCCCCAGTGTGGGCACGACACCGAGGGTTGCGATCCCGTTACCGGTCAGTAAAAAAAGACAAAAAGGAAAAAAAGAAAAATTATGCCTGGCTTGTTATCTTCATCCCAAACGATATCACCTAATGACCATACTAAATTATTTGAAAGCCTACACTACTTAAACTGGGAAATATAAGGGATAAGGCTCCTTAAGAAATTGTTGCCGTGTGCTCCTTGAGATGGGTTGAAAATTCCACAAAATCCTCTCTCCATATGTTGTTTTGTTTTTCAATTTTCATACATTTGAAATGTGATAATTTGGAGGTAACAGAGAACTAATAATAATAATGATGATAATGATAAAAGCAGAGAACTTTGGAACAACTTCTGTCTGGGAGCTCAGGGTGCAGGTGTGGTGGGTGTGCATAGCCTCCTGGGTCTGGCTCAGGTCTTGAGGATGCTCCCCCACCCCTGCCTTCCCAAGGAAGCAGCCATAAGCTGGGGAGTTCTGCATCCATTCGTTAGGAGACCTTACTGCATTTGCAGCTGGGCGTGCAGCATGTTTTTTGCTGTGTGCATGTGGCCCCACCAATGCAACTCTGGAATCCACAGATCAGAGGCTGTCACATTTCTGGAGAGGAGGCAGGGCTGCAAGCCACACAAAGGGGATTCTGTCTTTTCTCTGGATGCAGGGCCTGAGGGCCTGAAAATGAACTTCTCCTCAAGTTTCTAAGGAGGAAAGTCACGAGCTAAAAATTTTTACGCTGACCGCAACTTGTTAGTTTTAGTTAATGCTTTATAAATTTGCATATGTGTGCATATATCTGCATTCATCAAAATTCTTTATCATTGCTTTGTGCTATTACGTGTTTTCATAAAGATGGTTAATATGGTGGCTTCCATTTTCTATAGTTACGTGGCTAAGTGAATATCTTCATTTAGATCAATTTGTCGTAGCTGGGCCTGGGTAGTTCTGAGAATGCCTTAGACTTGGGTGGTGAGGAGAGACTGGATGGGGGGAGGGCAGTCTTTTCAATGGGACCAACTTTGTCCCTTTATCTCCTTAAAGACACCACCTCAGTACTTTTTCCCTTATTTATGTTGCTTCTCATTTTAAAACTGATCCCTCAGGTATGTGTCTCTTTTTCTTTGCTTAGCTCCAAACTAAATTTCCCCTGATATAAAGCAAACCTAAAATAATCAAAAGGAAAATAAAAGGTCCAGTACCCTCTCTGGCATAACTTAACAAATGAAAAAAAAAATTGTTTGCGTTTCAAACTTTTAATTTTAAGATCTTGTTTTGGCCATGAGTGGTACTTCAAATTGTTGCCTTTATTTAGACATTTAAGGTACAATTGGGGTGGGCTATTGCCCTTCTTTTGAGGACAATAGTGAAGGCAAGCCATAGGTCAACTGAAAATACGTTCTTTTGGTGAATAACTGAAGGGTTAGTTTGGCAAAAACTTTTCTTATTTTGGAGTACCTTACAATATAAACCTGGTAATTTGGGAAGCCATAAGGAAGTTTAAAGTGTGGAAATATTTTATGATTTTATTCCTATAAGCATTATAGTATAGGGAGTAATGTTTTTAGTTGAAAAGTTAGCAGTTATTGGTAGACAGATGTTATGAAGCTGAAGAAAAGAATGAAACTGGCTTTGCAAGTTGTCCAGCTGAATATACAAATTAGGTAGGAATAAATGCTTGGACTGCTTCTTACTGGACACCACCCACTCCAGTTGTATTACAAAGCACTTTTTGAGAATCAAAATATTCCTTTCAAATTGTCCTTAGACTGATGTCATTAAGGTATCACTATCAGTCTCTCAAAGGGGATTTATTACTGTGTTTTAATAGCTGCTGCAATGTTACAAAATCTGCCACAGCCCTTTGTGGTTTTTCATGTAAGTTTCATGTAATGGAGCCCCTTTAGCTGTCACATTCATCACCAATTGTGTCCTGTTATCAGTCATAACCTGGTGATCAGGAGAAACTGGATAGAGAAATTCACTGAAATTTAGATGAATAATCAAAAATAAAAATCCAAACAGTTTATTTCTAAGGATTTCTAGTACAAATACTTGGGTTGCTTCTGGATATTTTGTTGTCTGTATAGAATATATGGTACATCTAGTCTCAAGTAGACGATTTCAACTCCCTTGATCCTACAAGGAAAAACAGATTCCAAAAAAAACTGTGTTTGAAATTTAAACGTTAGAAGGTTCTTCAGTCTAATATAATGTGACAGGATTAAATAACTACCATCTTTCTGCTGTAGTGGAATATTTTCCTAATGTGTTATTGTGATTCCTTCACTTTATGAATTAGGTTACTTTACTTTTGAAAGATCTGAAATCTAAAGCTGTTGATTTTCTCAGAGACTCTCTGAGTATAATTCTGAGAAAAGCCACTAGGTGGAGATGGTGTTCATGAGGGTAGTTTAGGTCTCCTAGATGAACTAAGTGAGGTTTGTGTGACTTCCATCCATGAATATGGCTTCCCACAAAATAGAGCTGTTTATTGAAACAACAACAAAAATATTCCACTAGCCCAAATGACCAGTGTTTGTATATGAAACAAAAGAGAAGTACAATTTGAGGAGGAACAGAAATAAAGCCATCTAGTTATGTATAAATGCTCATTGTAACAACTTTAGTTTGACTTAGCTTCTGATCACTAACCCCTGCTAGGCTTTTAGCGCCAGCAGGGATAACACTGAAAAACTACTCAAGCACAAAACTTTTATCCTGCTAATAAAGTGCCTATTTCTTTTATAGGCATCTATTGAGAAATTAAAAGAAAACAACAACAAAAATTCATATTCTAAACTATAATAAAGAACTCCCCAAATTCCCCAAAAATTAAATGGGTGAAAAAAAAACATTTTTTAAGTCAACCTATTTAGAAATTTTGATATACTGTTCTAAATTCCTATCATACAATTATTTTAAAAGTAAAAATGAAATACTACTCCTAAAAGATATTTGATGCTTCCAAAACTGTAGTACAAAGCAAATTCATAGCTTTTGAAAGAAAGACAAAATAAAAAGAAATGGATTAATCATTCAACTCAGGAAGGTAGAAAAAACTATAATTATACAGAAGCAATATTGGTAAAGAGTAGACTTGATAAGTAAATGGATAGCTAAACTTAAGACACTGTTTTTGTAAGAAAAACAATTTTGAGACATACCTCTAGAATTCTCCTCAAGATAGTAAAATGGCTAGCACAAATAAACAAAATTGAATTGAGAAATGGTGTAACATCAAATGTGGAAGAGATGGAAATTATAAGACCTCTATAGATCTATGCTAAAAAAAAAGTGAAGCTCAGTATAACAAATGATTTTCTTCTTCTATTTTTCCCCAAAATATGAAATATTGTTATTAATTCCAGAAGAATAAATAATCTGGGTATGCTAATATCATTTAAAAAAACAGAAATAAATACTTACAGTTTTTAAAAAAGGCTAAAAGGCAAATAAATTGAATCAAACAATATTCAAAAGAATACAGCATACGGCATATCCCAGGAATGCAAAAGGACTATAATCAATTTAGAATGCAATTGTTTTAGCAACCGAAATAAGGGAAAAAAGTACTGAGATGGTGTCTTCAAGGAGATAAAGGGACAAAGTTGGTCCCATTGAGAAGGCTGCCCTCTCCCCACCCAGTCTCTCCTCACCATCCAATCCTAAGGCATTCTCAGAACTACTCAGACCCCAGCTATGACAAATGGCTTTAAAGATACTCACTTAGCCACATAACTATAAAAATTGGGGACCATCATATTAATCGTCTTTATAGAAACATGTTATAAATATGAAACCCTCATGTGCTTCCTGTGCATAAGCAGTAAACATTTAGAAATATAATGGAATTATCTAATTCAGAAGAGAGAGTTAATTGAGAGGCACATGAAGCCCCAAATAAATGAGGAGATATTTTCAAAACAGAAAAATGGCTAGTTCAGTTTCATGCTGATTTATTTACAGTTTTAACAAAGTCATCAGAATCCTTTGTTTTGTATTCCTTGGCATTACTTTATGTGATTAGAAAGTTCATTGGATGAATGAAGAGTTGGAATAACTCAACACATTGAGAGAGGAATAAAATTAAAGAAGACTTGCCTTAGTAAGTATTAATTTTTTTTAAAAAATGGGAAATAATTTAGAAAGGTGCATTGGTATGAGAATGAGAACAGATCAATGGAAAAGAATAAAGTACCTTGAGACAGACCCTAACACAGACGTATTCATTTAGTAAATGTTGAAGGTGGCATCACAAATTAACACAGAAAAACTATTTAAAAAAAATGGGGTTGGAACTATTGGTATTGACAAAAAAGGTAAGATCACATCAACATATTGTATCAACAGCCCCAGCGGAGGAAGGGGTCCTCCTGAGGTGGCTACCTGTTTGAATGAATGGCACACACCGCACATAGATAATTGCCTCAGATGTTGCCAGGAGTCCAGGCTTCCCTGGGGACTGTTGCACTCTTCGTTCCCGTCATCTCCAGCCCGTTTGGGGCATCACCTGAGTAGGCCCAGTCCACCACTCTTGTTCCTTCCTTCAACATTTTCTAATCTCGTCTTCCTGATTCCCAGATCTGTGGTCAGCATGAACTCCCTTCCATTCCCAACGTCTTGTAGAACATTCCCTAGGATGTAGAACATTCTGCTAGAAGCCTGGCTATTACTAGAGGACGCCTCTCCCCTTAAGGTCTTCACTGGAGCCTATTTTTTTTGCTTATAGCCTCGTGTGTCAGGGTCTGGAGATCACGTGTCTTCACTGCCTGTTCCACAGCATCTCTTATTCCCGGCTAAACACCACAGCCTTTAGAAACTGTGCCATCCTGCAGTACACGACCATCATTTCTACATCCTAGGCAGCATTCACAGAGACCGTAGCTCCTGCTTCACTGTTTTTCTCTCCATTTGTGATTCTGTTACCAATTTTGGTGATGTCATCATTTTCACGAATGACTCATCCACTCGTTTTCTTGATCTCATCATCGCAGACGAATTTTACTTTTGCTCTGCTTCAACTACGCGTCTAGGTTCACATCTGGACCTTCCCCGTCCTGAAATTTTAACAGTGTCTAATATTTCCCCCCACCTTGTCTTCTCATACCTCCAAATCTGCTGCCCCAGCTGCTAGCACTCTTGATCACGTCGAGAAGTATGGATTTCCTCTCTACGCTTCAGCCCCTCTTCTGACTTCTCTTCCTTCATTGGAAAATATGCCATTATAATCATGCCATGGTCCACAGAGGGCTTTGCAAACACCTTTCTGTTTTGCTTACCTGCAAAACTGCAACCTTGTTTGAACCTAATTTGCCTGCCATTTTACCATCTACTCCCAGAATAGAAATTAGTGAGAGAAAGTAGCATATCTGAGCTGACTGATTTCGTGTGAAATGTATCCCCTCAAATGAGCAGCCAGAACTTTCTGAAAATCCTACTGGTAAGTCCCTTAGTAAGCTCTTCTATGGGAGATGATTTCTTCATACTATTTCCATTCTTCTCAAACCTTCCTCCTGTCCCCTCACAGCCTTGCCTCATATCTGCCAGCACATCCACAACTCTATCTGCATTTTCTGTCTTCTTTCTCTTTATTGGAAAACAGAAAAACCAGGCAATTATCCTTTGGATTCCATCTCCTCTTGCCTCCTTGAGGACTTCATTTTTTCATTTACATACTTTCCTTTATCACCAATTTCCCCCTCATTGCTGGATTACACCCCCTGGCATGCAATTCTCTTGTAAGACCTATTGCTAAGAAGAAAGTAAACCTAAGCCTCACTTGCCTCTGACACCCCATAGATAGTATGTCATTTCTCTGCATCTGTTTACAGCCCAAATGCTGTACAGGATGCTCCACACTCACTGTCTCTGTGCTTTTTCTTCATTTACCTTCTGCCTTCAACAGAGGGCAGGACATGTCCCCATTGCCTCATCGAAGTGCCTTTCAGAGACCCAGAGGAGCCCTGAACTTCTCAATTCAATGGATTTCTGTTTTTACTTTGGAGCATCATTTGCAATGTCCTCCTATCTTGTCTTGCTAATTTTCCTTCCATCTCACTGGTCATTCTAAATAACTTCTTTACTATCTGCAGCTTTTTCTCTGTTAACACCAGGGCTCAGTCTTTGACTCTTTTTTCATCTGTCTTCACTTTCTCCTTTTTTTAAAATCACCTCCAGTCCCATGACTTTAAGTGTCTTCCAAATGCTAATGACTCCTCTAAATCACATCTTCAGCACGGACTACTCCCCTGAGTTCCAGTCCCGGGTATTCCATTCACTGCCTATGTGGCATCTCTACTAGGATTCTAATAGGACCATCTGCCACAGCATGGCCAAAATGGAATTTATACTCCTCCCGGTACTCAAAGGAGTCCTTCCAACTCTTCTCTATGTCATCCATCCATCACAGTAAGCAGCTACTATCTACCATCTTACTAGCATGGAAAACCTACCAGGTGTCTTTGAGTTCTTTCTTTCATCTGTCCACTTCATTTCATCTACACTTCCCCCTCCCCATGGTGAGGCCAGCATCATTGTTGCGTGGATGAGTTAAACTAACTAGACTCCCATCTCCCTCATCCCTCTACAACCCATCTCCACCCACAGTGAGAAGTTCAAAATCATACGTCATATCACCCCATTCATCTTGCTTAAAAACCTCCTAAGAGCTCTTTCAATACAATGTAAATCCTTTACTATGACCTTCCAGTCCATGATGCAACCTTTTCCTTTCTCCTCTATAAAACTTTGTTGCTTTTATTGTGGTGAAATGTACATGTAACATAAAATTTACCATTTTAGCCATTTGTAGTGTACAGTTCAGAGGCACTGAGTACATTTACATTGTTGTGCAACCATCACCACTATCTACCTCCAGAACTTCCATCACCCCAAACTGAAACTCTACTCATTAAGCAATGAATCCCTATTCCTCCCTCCCCCAGCCTCTTGTAACCTCTATTCTACTTTGTCTCTGTAAATTTGATGGTTCTAGGTACCGTATATAAGCAGAATCATTTAATATTTGTCTTTTTGTGCCTGGCTTATTTCATTTCAAGATTGACCCATGTTGTAGCATATATCAGAGTTTCATTTCTGTTAAGGACCAAATAATAATCTGCTATATGGATATATCACATTTTGTTTGTCCATCCATCCATTAATTGATATGTAGGTTGTTTCCACCTTTTGGCTATTGTGAATAATGCTGTTATAAACATTGGTGTACATATATCAATCAATTCAATTCTTTGTGCATATATCTGGAGGTGGAATTGCTGGATCATACAGTAATTCTGTGTTTACTTTTCTGAAGATCATACTGTTTTCCTCAGTGACTGCACCATTTAACATTCCTGCCAGCAATGCACAAGGGTTCCAATTTCTGCACATCTTTGCCAAAACTTGTTATTTTCTGGGTTTTTTCTTCTTCTTTTTAAAATAATAGCCATCCTACTGGGTATGAAGTAGTATCTCAGTATGGTTTTGATTTGCAATCCTCTGGTGATTAGTGATGTTGAGTGTGTATTCATGTGCTTATTGGCCTTTTGTATATCTTTATGGAGAAACATCTATTCAAGTACTTTGCCCATTTTTACTTCAGGACCTTTGCACATGCTATGTCTTCTGCTGGAAGGCTGTTCTCTCAGCCTTTTGCATGCCTGTCTTGTTCTCATCATTTAGGTCTCCTGGCCACATACCCCTTTTTCAGAGAAGGCTTTCTTCCCTGACCTTCCCAGGTAATGCACTCTGTCGAACCTTACTCTCAACCCAGTCTTGTGCTCTTTCATATTTTCCATATCACTTGGATCTCATCCCAATCTGAAATACTCTTCATTTCCCTTTCTGGAAATAAACACTACAGGAATAATCAGAGTTGTTGGAAAAGATTTGGGTACAAGGTTGTTTATGTCTGTTATTTTACAATGGCAAAAAATTAGAATCAACATAAAACATTGAAAAATAAGTGTAAGTATAGTGCATCCTGAGGACAGAACGTTAGTAGAAAGACACTAAAATTATGTTGTTTAAGAGGAGCTGTCGATCTCTTAATCGTTATTTAGATTTTTTTTAAGTTTCCTAAACTAAATCACTGCTACATTGAACATTTATTTGTAAATATTTATATTTGTCTACCTACTTACCTTCCAACTTAAGTGTATAGATATAATGACTGATGTCTTAATTTTTGTAGGATGGATCCACAAAAGCATAATTATTGTATCAAATAGCAGCGCCTTTAAAATTTTAACACTTTACACTGATTATTTTACCATAGTGTTTCCAGAATTAATTGTTTGCAAACTTTTCATTTTTTTTTTTTTTTTTTGCCAATCTCTTATAGCTAGAAATGGAATTTTATTGTTCAATTTTCAGTTCCATGACTATTGGTGAATGTCAATAACTTAAAAAAAAAGTCTCCCCAAATTCCTTTCTACTTTTCTTCCCCCCTGCCTCCAAGCATGGAGTTGGGGAAGAGATGAGGAGAGATGCTTCCAAATTGGCCCAGTGACAGCCTCACTAACCAAAGTTATTTACTGATCATTATTTTCATAATAGCTAAAATCTACATAACAATTTTCTGTTTATAAAATATTTTCATATACATCATCAAATTTAATAGTAGGTACCAACCATGTGCAAGATGGTCTGTAAAGCACAGAAGCAGCTCATTATGCATAAATATAAAGTGCCTTTTATTACTCTGAACATTGTCAAGAGAGAAAGTGTTCATATTCCCACTGCCTTCTTCAATACTGATTTGGAAGGAGCCATGAGTTGTATACATTTATTCTCATGTTTGCAGTCCTGTTCCGTCCTCAATCTTTCATCACAGAGTATCTTAAAGCTGTTCATTCTTGATACCAAGTGCTATCTGGGGATGCATTTAAATTCTCTATGTGTGCCCAAAGCTTGCAAAAAGTATAATGTCTCAAAGTGGCAATTCCATACTTACTTTAAGGCTCTGCCTTAAAATGTTGCCAGCCTGGGGCTGTGCAGAGAGAGAAAGGGCAGCAGCCCCCAAGCAGAAGAGAGATGAGCTCTATTTAACTGGGCTCTTGCTCAGCATGGCATGGTTGCTGCTGTATGGAAAAATTGTTGGGTGCCCATCATTCCCACCAAATGGCCAGGGCATGGTTTGGTACGCCAAGAGGCATACAAAAGGTCAAGTTAAGAGAGGATCACTTCCCTGGTTCTAGTTTAAGGAGAAAAGAGCCTTCTGCAGACAAAACCTGCCTCTGAAAAGGCTCAGCAGGACACAACATCAGAAGGTATTTGCCACAGTCTTGATATTGAAAGTCAAATAGCTTTCATTCATGAGCAAAGTCCATCCTCCTTTTTTATGTCTAGTGCTTATTGACAAAAGCAAAGTTGAGAATGGTAAAGAGGAATTGTTTTCTGCTGTGGCTTTCATACGAGGAGGAACTGGCTGTAAAGACAAGGCATCATGATTTGCCCCTCTGGGGAGGGGTTGTGGCCAGAGCAATAAAGCACAGACATTGATACAGGAAAGGCGCATGGCATGTCTCACTCCACATCCTTTTCCCTGCAGGCACTCATAGGATGCTGAGTTTGGGGGATGCTGTCACAAGCTGGGGCCATGACAACATATGGCGGCTTCTCCTTCTTCTGCATACCCTAACATGTAGGTTGTAAATTGGGGATAATTATACTAGAGAATAGGGATGATAAATGGTCCATAGTGCCACCAAAGATACCAAGTGCAGGAAGTGCTATTGG
Organism: Galeopterus variegatus; assembly: GCF_000696425.1. Lineage (NCBI taxonomy): Eukaryota > Metazoa > Chordata > Mammalia > Dermoptera > Cynocephalidae > Galeopterus > Galeopterus variegatus. The sequence continues at coordinate 173,612 of NW_007726524.1, read as the reverse complement.
CATGGGCCACGATGTGAATGACACCACACCCCAGTAGTTGTGCAATACCCTATGGCCTGGATTCTTGAGTGAATTTTTTCTGTATCATTTAATGTTGATTAGAATTCTATTGATTGTCCTCTTCTACTCCTAAATCATTCATCTTTGGTAAGAATATAAAGCAGTCCCCCATGCCTGCTGTGGCTCTGTATATCCAGATATACCAACCCACAGTGAAGGAGAGAATCTTTATTTGAAACCATTTCACATGCACTTCAGGTTTCATCAGCAATGAGAACTTAATTGAAGGTAATCAGATCTCCACATTCCTATCTGGGAATTATAGAAAAGCATGAGGACATGCATTGCAGTTTGAAGGATTTTGGAATACTCAATGACAGGCTTTGGTGTGCCATATGGAAATATTTCACATGTGCATGCCTGCACATTTTATCCTGAGAACTTTATTTCTTGTCTGCTAAATAAGTTGTTCACTGACTTTAAGTAACTACTGAATTAAAAAATCTATAAGGTTACCCTGGGTTCAGGTAGTCATTTGCATGGAGGTAGCAGAGAGAGGCCAGACTTGGATGAACTAAATTCACAAGGGCTTCCTACTCAGAGGATGAGTCAGCCCTGTAGGACTTCCTCCTTGCAAAGGGAGGTGACTCTGGCTGGCCTGATCTTTTTAAGGATGCTTTGATAGACTTTGTTCCTGTCGTCCAAATGGATTAAAAATTACAGTCACTTTAGATGAGTCTTTTCCATTCATTATTCATGTTTCAAGATTCATTTCTGATCCTTAAGAATAATGCAATCCCAGTCGGGGTTGCCATTGGTGGTTGTACAGACCTGACTTGGGATCCTAGATCTGACATAACTAGGCTGTGGAACCTAGGCAACCTACTAAATATCTTTGAGCCACATATTTTACCGAGGTGATGTGAGAATAATGAGACAATGAGACTTAACTCAAGGAGTTGTTTTTTGAGATTAGGTGTACTATCCTATACAAGAATACCGACACAGTTCCTGGTTAACTGTAGGTGCTCGGTGGATATCAATTAAAGAAGTAGGAGAAAGCCAGTGTCTGGTGAGTACAAATGTCCCAGGGTCATGTACAATTAAGTATTACAGTTTTCCTCAGTTGTCTTCAGTGCCTTCCAAACAATGCACCCAACCTTACTCTTCTAGTTAAAATCATATCAACCCATTTTAGATATTTATTTTTTTCAAGGATGCCTTTCTACAAATGTTTATTAGATACCTACTATGCTCTATGTGTTCAAGGCAGTTGAAGGCGACAGAGAAGATTTAGAGATGGATTAGAAATGGTCTATGCCCTGAAGAATTCATATTAAACGGATTAAAAATAAAATTTTTATTCATTGAATAAAAACGTCATAAAGCGGTGAGGTGATGATGGTGATGACAGTGGGGGTGGGCTGGGGGAGTGAGTCTTTCTAGAGATGAAGCCAAGTTTGTCTTATTCATCTTTGCATTGCCAGTGCCTAGTATAGATTTGTATAAATTCAAACCAGATGACTGAATGAGTGAATGACCTCCACCCAGTCGCTGCGGGGTTTCACCACGTGCTGCACTCACACACAGTCAAACATTTCTCATTTGAATCCATTTGAAGAGCTGCTTGTTTCCATTTTGTTCTTTAAAGAGGTTCTTTTACAAATGAAAAGCACTACAAAGCAAAATTGACAATACGACACATGTTAAAATGGTACTGAAATGGCAAAGATCTCAAATCCAACAACTGTAATAAAAAAGCAAGATTGTTGGTTAAGAGAGCTAAGCAGGAAGGCACAGAGGGGCGATCCAATGGTGTCTTTGGAAGCTTTCTGCACCAGAGACCCGTTCTAAGAAGCAACCCACAGGTCTACTTACCTACTACGAGGGAAGCATTTGGAGCTAAACTGAACTCCGAGCATGAGATAAATGTTTTAACAATGTAGTGAGAAATTCTCTTTATCTCTGCTCCAGCTTTGATGGCACAGAGAAAGCTTACTGGTTGTTTTCATCCAAAGATGCTCCCAAGAAACACAATGGGTCTTGAATTCTTATTTTGGGGGAATAAACACCCCTCTGTCCTGTCTGTTGAGCAGTGCCTAAGCGAGCTAACTCGTGGAAACTCTCAGGACTGCCACTGTGGGCTTGTTAACCCTGAGGATTATTTGCTCTTCTGAGATATGAGGAAGAAAAAATTGATGCTCAGTAACTTCAGTTTCACTCAATGTACCTGAAACACTTAGTTCTCCATCTCCTTGTGGGTAACCATTGTCTAACTATTGCCTACTGCATTAGGCCCCAGATATTATCATTATTCGAGCTCTCCAAATTTAAAATGCCACATGTTTTTGATCATCCAAAACTGTTTAAAGACAACTTATGAATGACGTTAGCCCAAGCACCTGGGCCCAAGTACTCAACACTCTTTGCAAGTGTTTTGCTGTTTGCAATGGGCTTTCATATGCATGATCTTGAGTTTTGAAAACATTTTGAGGCAGGTGGGAAAGGGTTGTTATCCTTATTTTATTTCTAAAGAAACAGTGGCTCAGAGAAGTCATTTGATGCACTCAACCAGAATCCCATGTTTTGGAGAAATGGAGTTGGGGCATAAACCCAGGTTAACTGACTGTGATTTCCACTTGAACAAACTCCATTACATGCAAAATTAGTCCTTGCCCATTAGGGATTCTGAGCAGAAAGAATTAACCAATACTGAAAATATGAATCTCAAAAGAATATTTTTCAGTCATTACCAGTATTGTTCAATGTTGATTTGTCTCTCAATATCTCCTTATAAAAGTTACTGAGATATTTGCTGTCTCTTATTCCCTCAAAATACTCCACAGCAAACAGATTAGCCAAACTGCAGTTCCATACCGTTAACTGTGCTCTCATGGGGAATATTAAGAGACTAAGCTTGGAAGGGATGAAGCACTGGGAAGTGGGGGCTGACCTTCTGGTCCTCCTTGTGGCTGGAGCAGGTTAACCCTCGCCTTTGGCAGATGAAACAAGGATCCATGGCCCCCACAGAGCCTTCTAGCTACATTGGCCTTTGCTCTGTGAACTCTGCCCTCTTCTTCACAATAGGACATTTCGAAAACAAAGCCAACATTTGTGAAAGGTCAGCTGCCAAGAAGAGCAGAGAGTATCAGTGAAAATGACAGGAAGAAGATAAACAAACTGGAAAACATGGTCTCAAATGTTTACCCAGGCTGGCCATTTTAGGATAGTGGCCTATAGGGCTGATAGCTAGAGAGTCTGGAAGGTGAAGTTCCCTGCCCTCTCTGCCCTACCCCCAGACAAGGGACTTGTAGAGGCTGACTTACGTACTGACTGTTCCTGTCATTGGTTCTGATTATTTATACAAAGGTACTTTTAAAAGTTCGTGGAAAAATTAAATTAAAAGATAACATGGCTTCTTCTATAACCTTTCTGATCACCCCTCGTATGTGTTGCTATCTAGTTTTAACACTTAAAAAAGAACATGCTTGAAAAACACATTTAGCAGGTTGTGAATTGTAATAATAATTCAAAGTAGCAAATTTGGTGCAGGGATGGGGGAGGGAGGAGGGGAAGAAGGAGAAGCCTCATTTTTCCTAAGTCCTGGTGTGCTCCACAGTTTATTTTTTAATGGATAGTGTTTTTCCAGTCTCTTTCTAATAGTTCTTAAGTGACTCATTTTGTCCTATTGCAAATGTGTTTGTCTAGTAGGGGTACACCTGAAATGGTACTGACAATGCAGATCTCGCTGGAGGTGGATTATCACTCAGTCCAGCGGTGACAGTCACAGAGCGCACAGGAGCCAGCAATCTTTTAGGTGGCCATTTATAGGAAATGTGCCCAGAGCACATGAGGACCCAGAGTCTCCTGAAGAGGATGTATGTGCTTGTTGAACCCATCTTGAGCTCATTGAAGATTATGATTTACTTGGATATGATTAGGTGAATCTTATGGCAGCATCTATCATGAGAGACAAACTTCCTCTAGATTTACCATAAGGTTCTGGACTTTGTCTTTGAAATCAATATCATAAGATATTAATGTTTCTATATAGGTCAGTGCCAAAGATTTGCGGTGTGGCACTACTAAAATTTATTAATTTATAATAGCAGTAAAGATAATTCCTGGAAATTTTCACTCTTGCAAGAATAGCCGAAGGCCCTCCCCTTGTTAAAAAATGTGGCTTATTATAATAGTGATCTGCATATCCTGGGGGCTAAATCATTTTCCTTGAAATGAAGCAACTCTAACAATTAAATCTTGATAAAAAGTTGCCTTTAACACTGGTAGGTATTCTGTCTCTTGCATCAGGTTTATAAAATAAATCTACTCAATAGCTGTTAGAATCATTTAGGGCTTTGTGAAAGATCTTAATAATATGTTAATTCCTTTTTTATGTTATTTAAAAATATTTACTTTTTATGTATCTATGCACATATATAAATATATGTATCTATATACATATATGACACCCCCCCACACACACAGACACCCACACACAACAAACACCCAGAAAGCCTTTCCTCATGTAAACTTTTCTTTTCTCTGTTAAGTTATTCTCCTATACAAATGGAACCTTGAGTTTTTTAGCATTCATTTCTGTTTATACTTCTGTTACCAGTACACTGAGAGCATTGTGGAACATGCATTTTATCTTTTCACAAAGGAAGTATAGCAAAAAAAGAACATTTGATTCAGGGTCGAGCTGACCTGATTCAAATCCTGGTTTTTCTTTTTGCAGGCTACCTGAGTTCAGATAAATTACCTAACTTTCCTGCACCTCTGTTTGCTCAGCAGTGAATCTGGTATGATAATATGTACTGTATAGATTTGAGAATATCTGTAGTGCAGATTTTCACATCTGTGCGTATGTGCAAGACGCTGTTCAGAGCAGCACCTGAAGCAAAGTACTTAATGATTATGGCTATTATTATTACCTCTGTAATCATAACAATAATTAATAAATCGTATTAACTTTTTCTATTTATAATATATTACTAGTAATACTTCTTGTTATTAGGAAGTTAGGATAATATATTGAAAAGTACAAGGATCTGTGGTTTGAAAGCCTGGGTTATTTTCACTTAGGGAAACTTGAATCTTATTTTCCAAACAATGAAATGGGGATGATAATACTCTAATATCTAATGTTCTTGCTCTTGCCCTGCATCTTTATAGTGTTAGGGTGAAGATAATTGTAGGTAAAGAAATAACCAGGTAAACATTCTTCATAAATTGTCAAATGATCTCCAAATGGTGCTTATTATTCTTGCTACACCTCATTATCATTGACATATTAGATAAGGCGGATTTACTTTGGATCTCACCCAGTAAGTTATCAAATTTTATATATACAGTTAGATGGAGCACTCAAAGGTGCTTACAATATGGTACACAATTATTTTATGGTAATGGCTCTTTAGTGCAATGTTGTAATAAAATTTCACTGTGAACATTTTTTGTAGTCCACAGCAATTAATAATTTCTTTGACTGGATAAGTTAAAAAAGAAAGTCAGATACATCAACATGGCACAGGTAAGATAAACAGGTTTTTTTTTTTTTTTTGGTTGTTTGTTTTGTTGGGGGATGGGGGAGTCTTTTTTGTGCAGTTTTCATCAAGAGCTCTGGATTAGGGTTCCAGAGGCTCATGCAGTTCAAGCTCCATCTCTCAGCAGCTGATGATCCAAAGCAAAATCCAAAGGGCTGTAGCTTCCACGCACTTGGTTCTTCCACTTCAGAGAGTGGGGTGATAGAAGTTGCATGAGGTGATTTTTTTCCTAAGACCTCTTGCACATTTAAAACTGAAGACTTTAGTGAAGACTGAGTTGCGTATACTTACATGCATGTGAATGTATGTGTATATGAACATTTTTACCTCGTCACATATTTTCTGGGTAGTCAGAAGGAAGCCTCTCATTTTAAGAGGGGGAGGAATTAGAAAAAAAAAGTATGTGATATACATTTGAAAAATTAAAATTAAGAATAGATTATACCAATTTTGTAGGAAATAAAAATAACCCTTTGGCTAACACTACCATATTCAAATCTGACTCTTAAAATGCAAAGACTATGCTTTAAATCATAGTTCTCTTAATTAGGGTCATTGCTACAAATGAAAGCCAATTTGGGTGCTCGTCTAATAAGAAAATGCCAGTTACGGTATATTATCAACCTTGACTTGCCAGGCATTGAATTTCCTGATGTGGTCTGCTGGGAACCTTAAATGAACAAGAGCAATTATAAACCTAAAGTCTGTAGCCATTTGTTGGCATTATCTCAGGATAATTTCCCTGAAACATTCATGATGAAATGCAAAGGTAGATAATTTAAAAATCCATTTAAAATAGCTGTGGTATAATTTAAGCTAAGGTCTTTCTCTATAGTGGACATTATAGTAAGACTGTGCATTTTGAAATGGAGCCTTTACAAATGATCTTTTCTTAGATATCATTGCCCTGGGAAGCACTTTAAACAAGTTTAAATAATTTTCTTAAGTATGGTATGAGTAAAGCAAAAATACTTGTACTATTTTGTTTTTGTTTAAATGAAGAAAATAATAAAAGTTCATTTTAAATGTAGTCTGCCAATGTTTCATTATTACCCAGAGAAAAGAAAAAAAAAAACTTAAAAAATAAAAGAAGTAAGAACATCACTACTTTTTTCTCCGTTAGCATTTGCCCATTGTTAAGCCTTATGTTCTTTAGGTGACTTGGGTAGCAAGTTAAAAGGTACAGACATGGTTATGTTGTGGATATATGAAAGTGGTAACTATGTAGAGGGAAAACTGATTTAATTTTACCTTTAAAATTTCCCTCTGTCAAATACTTTCTCCTTTATAAAATAGGTCCCATAATAATTGGGAGCATAATGAAACAAAAGTGAGTCTTATAATAGGAAAAGTGCTAAGATGAATAGACAGGAAAATAGACAGACAGACAGATAGATAATATTGGGATTACAATGCCATATCCATGGTTATTTTTTCCCATCTCTCCATCTCGATCCATCTCTCTTTAATTTCTCTTCTTAAGTTTTTGAGCGGAAACTGAATATCAAGATTAAGGCTCAATACTAGCTCAATTTTATTGTTGATCTCTCAACTCAGAAAATATAGGTTTATAATGGAAGTCTTGACACAGGCTTCGCTCTAATAAACTACGAGATGGACCAATAAACTACAGCAAGTGCCTATTACCAAGAGCCATTACTGCTCAGAGTACAGAGCAAAATTTATTTTTGTTCTGAATCTTGCTCGAGATCTCTAACATAGATAGGTAATTTTGGACTTTCTTTACATTGAAGGGAAGCCATTCCATGCTTATCACGAGAAGCCCTGGACTTCCAGAGAAGGTGGTCTTTCCCTCTGACATCCCATGTGTGTCATATCAAAGTGGGATATGACTCATCTCTGAAGGAAACTCACATTGGGATAATGCAGAAAAGGCCTATGGCTCATATTCAAGACTGATTTTAAAGGGAACCACTTGAGAGGTGGTCAGCATATTGCTTTTCAGTTTCAATGGTGCCTTCATGTTCTATGCTTTTTTCTTCATCCTGGGCACTCCTTGGATAGGTTGCTTTAGACGGGTTGCAGTGGCCACTCTTCAGACATTTATTTTTGGTACATTCTTATTTCTTCAAGTTCTAAGTTACCATCTCACCCATAATATTACAATCACTTAGTAATGACAATTTGTTGAAAATGGCCACTTAATGTTACCCATAGTAGAATGAGGAACAGTGGCTGAATCTGCTGCCTTCCAACCCCATGCTCTGGCCCTTAAACTCATTCTTGCACATATCAGGTGTTGGTTGAGTACAGAGCCATTACTATGCATGTTACAAGGTTCATAGTTTCTGGTGCTGAATTCAAAGTCTCACATTTTAAAGATGGGCTTTGAGAAAGATGGATGCAAATAATTTCGGTGTTTAGGAATTGATCCCTGGGTGACTACTTGAGATGTTATTAATTTCCTACTTTCATTGAATTGTAGTGGTTTTGGCCTTGATTCATTCTAGGGATTTTTGTCTCTGTTTTTGCCCTACTAAGGATGTAATTTCCTATTTGCTTTCCCAGAATCTGACACTGATCATTTCCCTAAATTATTCCCTGCCTTACAGGGCAGTCTTGACACCCAAGCTCCTACCATCTCTTGGTTGTCACATCTATATTTTTGAACACCCTCATTTCTTCCTAATCTCCAGCACACACATAAGTTGCACCAGCTCCGTCTTCACAAATGGTGGATATGAGATGAAATGGAACTGCTTTTTAGAAAAGGATGGGCAAACTGTGCATCTATACTAAAAGAAAATGCATAGACCAAAATTCTAACACCATCAAAACATAGAACACAGGGGAGTGTGTTACGCATACTTACAAATTATACACTAGAAAAAAAGAACAAAATCTCAAGGAATAAGAAGAAAACAGTGGCATGTCAATACATCCTGTACAAAGATCTTTCTTTGCTATTTTGTCATCATTCTCTCAGCTTGTTGGTTGTTACAGTAAATAATTAGAGGCAGAGCAATTCTGAGCCATTTTATGTGAACATTGTTAGAGGAAATAAAGGTGAAGGCAGACAAACATAAAAACTACTAAGAAACCATGAACAGAGATGGCTAATTATAGAGCTGCTATTAAAATTCATTTTTTTCCCGCCTTGAAACAGAATTTTTGTTTGATAATTAACAGACCTACAGGGCCCATTACATTCTCAGACTCTGAAGGTATCGATCTCTCTGTCTCTTGCTGCCACATTTGTTCTTTCTGGGTCTTCTTCCCCTGAGAATTTTGCTGATTTCATAATTGAGGGGTAGAGTGAAGGCTGAGGAAGTTACCAAAGATGACCTGCTGTGTGAGGGACAGGCGGAGTATCTGCTGGGGCTGGGGGGCGGGGCTACTCAGTCACCCATACAATCTTTCTGCTTTATTTTGTTTTATTTTATTTTATTTTATTTTTATCCTTGGGTATTTTTTTATAACTGTGAGATTCCACATCAGGATATGGTTTTAAAAAAGCAAAAGCATTCAAACCTACAAAATATGCATACTTAACCGAAACAATACTCTATCACTGGGGATATATACAACCTTAAAAATAAATGATTCCACCAAACTCAGATCCCTTTGTCTTTGGTCAATTGAAAGAAATGGAGAGCAAACAATTTTTACTACCATGAGCTCAATTCATAGTCAGAAGCTCTCAGGTGGTGGTAAATTTGCTAATGAAACATCTCACCCCATTACCTAAGGAAGTTTTGCTTTGAGCTAAGGCTTCCCTGCAAAAACCATCTTCTTGCCTCTCCTTCAGGACCCAGGATAGAGCCCAGTAGACTCCAAGGAATTTTTTCCAGGCTGTGAATGGTGAGGTAAGGAGAAGGCATCTTAGAAGCAAGCTTTGTGTCTGTCCGTACTAGGACAATCTTCTCCAAGGAGAATGGAGTGAAATTTTGATGGCAACAGGCAGTTTATGTAGCTCTGGATTCCATTCAAAGTTTTCCATTGGCAAATGGTTAGCAAGAATACTCTGACCAGTGTAAAAACACTGACCATCTCATCTCAAGTAAGTGGCATTCATATAAATCAACAGCCAAGGAATAGATGCAGTGGGGGGGGAAAAAAAAAAAAACTATAGAACTTCTTGTCTTTTGTATTTTTATTCTCCTAAAATAATTAGAGATTTTTTTTAAAAAAAAAAAATCCAATTTTAATAGCAGAAGACTCATTTTATTACTGAAGGGCAGTTTCAGATTGAATAAGTAGAGTGAAATGATTTTCCTTTAAATTTCTGTATTTTCTTTGATATGGATCTTGCACATAGCAGGACCACAGTAAATTATTGCTAGGTGATTTTACACACACACACACACACACACACACACACACACACACACACACACACACACACATTGAAATTACATGCTCTGTGATTCAATAAAATAAAAAGAGAAAAAAACAGAAGGCATTTTGTGTTTAATTTCTCCTCATTCTACTCTTGCACATCTGCAAGAGAGAGTTGACACGATGGTGCTGGGAAATCAGTGATATGGATGGACCTTCTCTCCTTTGTGTGACGGGATTAAGAAAACAGTGAGTTGAAGGAGGAGGAAACAAGTGTCACTTACAGGAGAACAAGGTCAGATCTGTTCTGACAACCTGGCAATGAAAAATCTTTTAATCCAAATGGAGCCATGGAAACCCCATGATCTAACTGAAGGTAGCCCTTGAATACCAAGAGTTCACACAGGGAGAGCATAGCTCCTTCACAGGTCCACCCTTTTGGCTTTTTTTTTTTTTTTTTCGTGTCCGGCAATGGATCGCAACCCTCAGTGTCGCGCCCGTACCGGACCAGGACCGGCAACGGGATCGCAACCCTTGGTGTTGCCCCCGCGGCTCGCTCAGCCAGTGAGCGGGAACTGGTCTGTATGTGGGATCCGAACCCTCGGCGGGAGCGTCACCACGCTCCCAAGCGGCGCACTGTAGCAGTGCGCCACTGGGCCGGCCCAGGTCCACCCTTTTGGGATGTCCCTTGCCATGCTGGTCCATGGGAGGTTAGAGCCGACTGCTAATCTGACGTTCTCATGTGTTGCCTGCCTGTGTCACAGCTGTAACTTTACCACCAGGGCCTGAGATTTATTCCTGACATCTGGCACAAGTCATAAAAACAATACAGCGTAAAGTTGAAAGGCAGCAAGTGTGTCTAAGGCTGTCACTCAAACCCTGTCTATGTGCTTGGCTTCCCTGTTCCCCTCACTAACCGGCCTCATTAGAATGTCATCTGAATGTTCTTGTCTCTTCAGCCCTGCCTGTGGCTTGTTTCGCTTTTGCTTTTTCTTTCTTCCTCTTCTTTTTTTTTTTTTTCTTTTTGAGGCCAAAAGCCTGAACAATAATTTGATTCTTATTGTGGGGCAGTAGTTTTAATGGTCATTTCTGAAGTTTAGTTGGTTCATAACCTCTGTAATCACAAGGCTCGGCATTTTTCTTCCTGAAGAATCTAAGTGAACAGGCAGGAATCTGTCCACATTCTCAGCCCCGGTCGTCCCTCCTTTCATCCTCCTGTCTCCCACACATGCCCCCATTGCTCTGCGACTCACCCCCCAACACAGGTCTGGCAATGGCAGCAAGAGGTCGACATCAAAGCTCGTTCCCAGCCAGCGGCTTGCCTCTAATGCTGGCATTGTAGAGAGACAGGGAAAGTGTGAGAGAGAGGGGCCGGAGAGAGGGAGGGGGAAATGCCTTTGCCTGAAGAATAGATCAAAACCTCCCCTTTCTCCCGCTCTTTGTAAGATGCCCGAGTGGACCAGGCATGGGTGGCGCGCAGCCGGGTTGGGACTGCATTAGCACTCTTTCAGTTTACAAACAAGAGGCCTAATTTAGAAGAAAAATCTCCTATCTGATTATTTCTTTGTGCTCATCCATGTGGAAAAAATGTCTGTTCAGGGTGGGGGAGTATTGAGGTAGCTTATTAACTCTTCAGGCTGAATCAAGATTGTGGAGGGCAATTAGGAGATCATTATTCATCCTTAATTTCCAGACTAAAAAAAAAATAAGTTAAGGATTGCTATTTTTGAATACTATATAAAAATATTAAGCAGATCTTATTATCACTCTTTCTAAGTAGCTGTTTTAAAAGCAACACAGCTAATACTTTGTAGTATGTGGTCAAATACCTCCTATTTCTTAATTACGTTTTATGGCAATACAAGAGGATGCAGTTAAGGTCACTGATAGGAAGTTCCAGAGAGTTTTTCAATACCTTCTGGATTATCAGCACCATGACAGGTGCCAATTACTTGGGTCCAGACTGACTGCAATGAACACCAGGAGGTACTACCAGGAAGTCCTGTTGTTGAATGATTTCACAAGTCTCTGCTGGAAAGGCTTATTAATTTCTCAGTAACAAAGGAAGGGAAGAAATGTAAGGTAGAAAAGACTGCGTCATAGGGGGAGAGTCATTTTTTTGTCCTTAAAGCAATATCCCAGTCTTTCCTAAGTTAGGCAAGGTAGAACCATGCAATGGAAGAAAATTTCTTCTGGCATTTTGGAGATAAAATATGTTTTAGAGAGATAGGATAAATTCAGATATTGGTTTTAGAATTAGAATATGTGTGGTCTTCCATTTCAGACAGTCTTTTTGATGATTCTCATATTGGTATATTTTCCTAAATTTTCAGAAGCATTTCTTAGTTGGATACTTGGGGATCTTATGATTATGGTTTAAACTCTGCCCAAAGTCACAGACTTGAGAAAACAACCAGGGGATCTAACCATTTACAGCAGGGGGCAGCCTCTTGTCTACAGGTAAGAGTGAGAACTGAAATGGAATTTTGACCTTAGAGAACACCTTTGCTGAAGATCTAAATTTAGAGACAGTATCACTAGTCCTTAGCAGTTGAGATGTGTTCTTTCCTTCAAGGCAGGAGGAATGCAAAAATATTTTATCTTACATGTGACCACTAATTGATTCGTAGGAGTGATTTAGAATACAAAGTGGAAAAGAATTCTCAGGTCATATCTGGGCTCTGTGACATGCTGTGATAGATTATTGATGTCTGCTCTGTGTGTGTATGTTTGGGTATCTGCAGGAATAGTGGAGACATACTAGGTTTGCTATTTCTGGATTGAGTTATCTAAAGAATCCTTTTATTCTTTGAGGTCCCAGACACTAGAGGGCTATTGTTGATCACTATTTTGTCTTGTAATTGATAATAAATTGGCTTTCTTTTGTCCGATCTTGATATAGAAAACACTGTTGGTCCCATCTTCCCTGAATTTTTAGGCTTAGGAGAAAGCTAGGTTCTGCTCCAGTTTTTTGCAGGGAAGGAAGTTCATTTTGCATAATATGTCAGTGATGAGAATCTATTTATTTGCAGTGTTTGGGGAATAGCATGTGAGACAATTTTGGTCAAGAAAGTCTCTTTCCTGGATCTGAATTTGATCAATTTTATTTGCTTTCATGAGTGATTCAAAAGAAAAAAAGGTACTCTCTTCTGGTCTCTGTTTTGTGTGAAGGTAATGATTAGAGCTGTTCTAGCCATGCTAGGACAAGGCTGAGGGAAAAATAACAGCATGCTGAATGCAGCATGGCAGAAAGACAGAGAGAATCTGCTTCCCTCATGAGTTTGTTGAGCTCTGACAAAGCCGTATTGGAACTGTTACCTGCTGACTTCTTGAACAAAAATCTACTTATAACCAAACTTGAGATAGGTAATGAAACATCAGTGGAAATCTGCTGGGTGTGTACCTATGAAGAGCAAACAGTAGGAGGATGGAAAGGATCTTTTACTGCTAAAGAAAGGCACACTAGAAAAAACTACTCTTTTCTGCCTCTGGCCATCATTATGTTAGATGTGATGCTTGGAGCTTTTCTAGCTACCTTGTAACCATGAGGCAAGAAGCCTGGGGAGTGAGGCCAACACTCTGAAGTGCTAGAATGCTGACTTTCTTGAACAGTAAGATTAACTATCTTTGGAAATAATGCACTCATTTTATTTTTTGAAATTATATATTTCTTTAATTTTCACAGGTTAATAAAACAAATAACAGGGAAGGATTTAAGATCAAAATAAATCATATGTTTGTAGCATATGAAAGCTAAATGATAGGATGAAATAATATGCAAAAGATGGGGTTGCTATAACTTTTTGTAAATGGTTTATTAGGTCTATAGATGTTCAATTAACTGAACATATTAAATGTGTACAATGTTATCAATTTTGACATATGTATACACTTGTGAATACTGTTTTCAGTGTAAGATCTTTTACATGCAGTTGTAATGGTATTGTTTGGTAAATTTTAGTTTCTGATTATTCATTGTTAATATATTTCTTTGTATATAGTAAACAATAATATCTTTTGTATATTAATCTTGTATCCTGCAACCTTTATCAACTCACTTATTTGTTCTTGCATTTTATTTTTGTAGATTACAACAGATTTCTACATAGACAATTATGTGATCTACGAATAAACACAGTATTTTTTTCTTTCTTTCCAATAAAAATGCCTTTTATTTCCTCTTCTTGCCTTATTCAGTTGGCTAGATGTCCTATATAATTTTGAATAGAGGCTGTAAGCACAGACATTTCTCTTACTCTTGATCTCAGGGGAGAAGTATTCAGTCCTTCACCATTAAATATGACATTAGCTGTAATGTTTTTATAGATGCTAATTAACAGGTTGAGAAAGTCCATTCTATTCCTAGTTTGCTGAAAATTTTTTATCAAAAATAGATGTTGGATTTTGCCAAATGCTTATGTCTGCACATATTGGAATGATCATATAGTTTATCAGTTTTGGTTTGTTAATAATGGTGGATTACATTGATTAATCTTTGAATGAAAACCAAACTTGCTTTCCTATGATAAACCCCACTTAGCCATTTGTACAAATTGTTGGATTTAATCTACTAAAACATTGTTTAAAATTTTTGCTTCTGTATTCAAAAAGAATATCTTTCTTCACTTTTGTAATTTGTCACAGTTTGGTGTGCTTGTAATGTTAGTCTCATAGAATACACTGGGAAGTACTATCTCCTTAATTTTCAGGAAGAGCTTCTGTATAATTGGTATTATCTCTTTCTTAAATGTTCAGCAATATTCACGCACTAAGACATCTCAGCCTGTGGTTCTCTTTGCAGAAAAGTTTTTAACCATAAATTTAATCACTTCAACAAATACAGGGTCATTCAGAAGATATATTTTTTCTTGAATGAGTATTTTGTATCTTTAAAGAAATTGACCCATTTTACCTGAATTGTGGACTTTATTGGCATAATGTTGTTCATAATATTTCTGAATTATCTATGTAATATCTGTAGAATCTAAAATGATGCCACATCTCACATTTCTGATATTTATAAATTATGTTTATCCCTTTTCCTTTACTAATTATGCTAGCTAGATGTTTGTCAAATTTATAGATTTCCTCCAAGAACCAGGTTTGGTTTCATTGATTTTTCTCTATCACTTTTATGTTATCTATTTTATTGATTTTCACTTCAATCTTTATTATTTTCTTTTTTCTTCTTACTTTCATTTAAATTTGCTCCTATTTTCCATTTTCCTACTTTTTCTTAAGGTGAAAGCTGATATTATTAATTTTTTGCCTTTCTTCTTTTTAAATACAAGGTGTTTATTGCTATAAGTTTCCTTGCAATTGCTGCTTTAGAAGTATCTCACAGATTTTGGAATGTTGTTTTTTGTTTTCATCAGTTCAAAATACTTCCTACTTTTCCTTTTGACTTTATTTTTTAAGGCATGGGTTGATTTTATGTATGTTATTTTATTTAAAATTTGGGAGGAATTATCCAGATATTTTTCTGTTAGTAACTGCCAATTTATTTCCATTGTGGTTAGAGAAAATAATTTGTATGATTTGATTTTTAAAATCTTATTCACCCCTGCTTTATGGCCCAGAATATAGTCTATATTGGTAAATGTTTTGTGTGTACTCAAATGTGAATTCTATTGTTGTTTGGTAGAGTTTTTATAAATATCAATTAGGTCAAGGGTTTCTTTTTTTTTTTTTTCCTTTTTGTTTTTTTTTCGTGACTGGTAACGGGATCGCAACCCTCAGTGTCGCGCCCGTACCGCGACCGGCAACGGGATCGCAACCCTCGGTGTCGCGCCCGCACCGCGCTCAACCAGTGAGTGGACCGGTTTCTATATGGGATCTGAACCCTCAGCAGGAGCACCGCCACACTCCCAAGCACCGCACTCAACTGAGTGCGCCACTGGGCCGGCCCACGTCAAGGGTTTTGACGGTGTTGTTCATTTTCTGTACCTTATCAATTTTCTGTCTAATTGTTCTATTAATTATTAAGGAAGGTTGAATAATTCTCCAGCTATAATTGGGGGTTTTGAATATTTCTTCTTGAAGTTCTTTCAGTATTTGATTTTCATATTTTGGAGTTTTGTTATTACCTACATAAACATTTAGGATTTTTATATACTGTTGATAAATTGACACATTTATCATCAGAAAATATCCTCGTCTATTTGCAGTAGTATTTTTGTATGAAATATACTTTATCTGATATAAAAATAGCCACTCCAAATTTCTTTTGACTATTGTTGGTTGTGTTTATCTCTCCCCACTCTCTTTCTTTTAGCCTGTTTGTGTCCTTATATTTTAACTTCATTTCTTGTAGGCAGCATACAGTTGGATCTTGCTATTTCATCCAAAATGATCATTTCTAGCTTTTAATCAGTTTTTTTGGAGTGTTTAAATATCATAATTATCAATATGGTTAAATTTACATATACCATATTTATATATGTTTTTATATGTTGCATCTATTCTTTGTTTTCTTTTCTCTCTTTTTTCTTCATTCTTTGGGATTAAATTTTTTTATGATTCCCTTTTTCTCCATCATTAGTTTATCAGTTATCATTATTTGTGCTCTTTGTTAGTGGTTACTTTAGGGTTTATAGCATGTATTTTTGACTCATCCCATTCTATTTTCAAATAATATTATGACAGTTAATAGATGAGGGTACTTCAAAGAATTAATGGAAAAATTCAAATTATCTTTTAATTCTGTTTTTTCACGAACTTTTTGAAGTACACTCACATATTACAGGAACCTTACTATGTTATCCTTCTATTTCCACCTTACCTTTCTGATATTGTTGTATATTTTACTTCTACATATGTTACAACTTCCCCCAAACATTATTATTTTTTAAATGATTAGTTCTTTCTTTGTGTAAGATTAGACAATACAAACTTCTTATTTAAATTTAAGAGAAAAACAACTTTTATACTTATCCATGTAGTTGTTATTTCAAGTGCTATTCATTAGTTTCTGTAGGACTATATTTCTCTCTGCTATCATTTTTTTCTTCCTGAACAAGTTTTTTCTTTCTTTCTTTTTTAACATTTATTTTAGCAGGATTCTGCTGCTGCTAAATTCTGTCAGCTTTTATATGTCTGATAAAGCTCTTATTTCGCCTTTATTTATGGAAGATTTTTTGGTGGGTATGTAATTCTAGGTTGACAGACTTTTTCTTTTATCCTCTTCAGTACTTTAAAGAATGTTTCCCCTGTTACTGTGGCTTGAATTGTTTCTGACAAATCTGCTGCCATTTATCTTTTTCCTCTTTAAGTAATATGTCTTTTTTTCTTGGGATATTTTTAAGTTTTTCTCTTCATTACTTCCTTAAAGAAATTCCAGTACATTTTATCATATTTCTTGTACCTGAAGTACATTGAGGTTTTCGTATCTTATCCCATTTTTGCAGAGACTGTGATTACATGTATACTAAGTTTAAAATGCTTTAAGATGTCCTATACCTCAATGATGCTCTGTGTACTATATTCAGCAGGCCGTATGTGTGTATGTGTGTGTATGTGTTATCTTGAATTTTTTGTGTCCTCATGTTCACTAACTTTTTCCTTTTCAGTATCTAATCTGCTGTTAATCCAATCCATTGTATTTATCATCTTCTACATTGTATTTTTCATCTCTATAAGCCCAAATGTTCTCTGAAAAAAAATATTTCCATGTCCCTTGTTAGCATGGACAATTTTTCCTTTATCTTCTTAAATATATAGATATTGTTATAATAACTTTTAATGTGTTCTATCTGTAATTTCTGGGTCTATTTCTATTGAATTATTTTTCTCCTCATATGGGTCATATTTTCTGCTTCTTTGTTATACCTGGTCATTTTTTATTGGATTCCAGATTTTGTGAAAATTTTCTTATTCACCTGTGAATATTTTTGTATTTATGCAAGTATCCTTGAGCTTTGTAGCATGAACATCTCATTCAGTTTACCTAGGAGTGCCCCAGTTTTTAAACTAAACATCCTGCATGCAAGGAACCCTCCCATCCAGGGAAAACTGGGATCATTGTTCACCCTAGTTACCTGGAAAAACTTTGATTTGTTTTGGTTTGCTTTTAAGCTTTATTAAGTGAGTCCAGAGCACCATTATTCTAGGGCTAAATATGTCCTACCACTGAGACAGTACCCTTCTGAGTTGTCTGCCTGATTCCTTTTGAATTATGATGTTTTCCATATTGTCAGTGACAGCAAGAACTATGCAACCTCCAGGAAATGTTCCCCTTGTTGCTTACAGGTGATTTTTCCCCTGATCTTTGTCGCTTTCTTCACACACACACACTCTGAAATACTTAGCTGAAGACTGAATTGTGACCTTATGCAGATGTCTGTAGCTATCTGTGCAGCTCTTTCTTGTCTGGAATGCTGCCCTGAGAACTTTAGCTACTGTGCTCTCCCTCGAATTCCAGTGTTGTCTCCTCATCTCCAGGAGACCTCCAGGGTCTGATGGCTTCCCTTTCTCTGCATTGCAGTGTGCCAGGGTTCTCCTGGTTATAAGCTAGAAAATTACAAGAAATCCTAGCTCACATCATTTGTTTCTTCTTTTGCAGGAATCACTGTCTGTGCTGCCAATATCTATTGTCTGAAAACTGGTGTTTCATATATTGTGTCTAGTTTTATATGGTTTCATGTGGAAGGATAAATCCCATCAATGTTATTTTATCTTGTACAGAGCGGAAGTCTAGTGCCACACTTTCAAAGCTCTTTTTGCAGGGTTTTCTTTATTTGTAAGCAAAAAATATCTTCACTGATATAAATGCCTAGCATGGTATTTTGTAAAGAAAACTGGTGTCAGTGTCAAAACACCTGGATTTAACTCTTATCTTTAATTCATATGACCTGACATCCTTAACTAATCACTTAACATCCTTGAGCCTCAGATTCCTCATCTGTGGAATGAAGTTAACAAGAAGGCATAATGTTTTCAGGCTTGAGGATAAATCTATATTTAATTTTTTTTAAGTGTAATGTTTTGTGCAAATATAAATTAATTCAATGATTATTTAGAGTTATCAAATGAAAACAAAATTAAAGAAGGCTTTTATTTCCATGTGAAAGCTTAGATACAACAATCAAACATATTAGTACACAGCTTTAGCTCCACCATTTACAAAATGCTTTTATTTTTGAGGGTTTCATCTAACCACCACAGTAATCCAGGATGTAGTTCTTGACATCAATGCTGGAAAATCTAGGAGTTTAAATGATTATTTTTATGATCACATAATTGGTATTTGGCAGAAGCAAGACTCTGCTTTCTACCATAATATGCACCATTACTTAATACCTTATAGAGATAGCAGAACAAAATTTTGAAAGAAGAAAACTAGAATATTTAATGACAGTTCTTTTCCACATAGAACTCCAGAAGTGATCCTGTAAATATATAAAGAATAAAGAAATCCAAGGGACCACATTTATTTTACTGTAGCTTCTAAATCTATAAACCACCCAGCTATGTAATAAGGCAATATCTACACCCTTACTGATTCTTTGAGTGACAACATCTTTCAATAGCGTTCAAGTCATCGCTTTAGTTCGACATTGTAGATTGCTTATTCAGTAGCCTTTCCCATCCCTTCTTGGTTTCAGAGGCTGCTTTTGTTTAGATGTCCACCCATCTTCTTCCCCTCAGCTCAGGGGTAGATCCTGATTAGAGTAAATCACGAAGCACATTACATTTATAAAACTAACACCTGCTGAGACATGTAGCTGTAAATCAGTTTTTCCCCTTCCATTGATTGCTATAAGCATTCCATTGTGTGAAAATATCACAGTGCAACAATCTATTTTCATGTCAATATTTATATTTTCCCTTTTTTCCCTTGATTTTATGAAACTAACATCATGAGCATTTTTGTACATATCCCTTGGAGTTGTGAGTTTTGTTTTCTCTTTATTTATTTATTTAAATGAATAACTTTTGGCTTGTTTATCTTATCTGCCATGTTTTTGTTTTCTGTCTTAATATTTTTTTCTGTCTCCATTTCTGTTTAACAATGTGCTGAGGAGGCCATCTCTGGCAGTAAAAAAATATATAAAAAAAGAAAAAATCGTCATTTTCATTTACCATCTTGGTTGCATTAATCATTTTGTTTACTTTTCTTTAAGTCATTTTATAAATAATTTACAGAATTAGGAAAAAAGAAAAGATGAAAAACAAGTTTATTAGAAATTTTAGTGAAAATTTAAACATAGCAAACCCAAAAGTTTATTCAACATTTTCCTGGTTTTAAATGTACATATAATTATATAAAAATATATTTACAATATAAATGTTATACTCCAAACAAGCAATGTTTTTAAATGCAACTAACTGCTCATCAACTGTAAATACTCATCCAGCTTGTAAATACTGATTCCAGATATCAACAAATCTTTAAAATTTGAACTTACCTTTACTTCTGTTTCTTCTTCTTGTGTTTGCATTGTCAAAATAGTTCTGAAAAATCTGATAGTTCATCATTTTGTTCAAGAGAGTTGACTATCTTCTTTGCTCCATAATTGCAAAACATTTTATCTTTTAACTTATAAACATCAACTATAATAGTCAACTCAATAAACTTAAAAACATTCTACATCACCTATTTCCTCCTAATCATCTCTATACCTGCCTTTAGCATGTGTCCGTGTGAAAACTATATTTTGCGGGCAAAAGCTATAGATACTTGTTACAAGTATCACTGACCAAAATAGGGATGTCAGGCAAGAGCACATATTTGGGAAGGGCACAAGGAGGGGATAATAAAGCATAAAAAAGAGAATACTTGTCAGATATTACTTCTAATTTATATTTTAAATGTTGTTTTAAGACTTCTTCCACAATTCTTAAAGAGATAAAATTTTTCTAAATTTTAAACTTATTTTCCTGCTGAGACAGAGTCAATTAGTATTATGAAAATGGAGATTTATCTTTTTTTCATTGTATTATTGCTTATCTCAATTATTTCTCATGATTGTACTTGGAGGCCAGTAAACTTTGTAAGGAAGAAATACTATGTCATCCTCTTTTAATATAAGGGATTTTTCTTGCAAAAAAGAGATGTTCTAAGTCTTTTCCAGATGGAGGGTGTAGTGGATTGAATTATATTCCCCCCAAACTCATTGAAGCTTGAATTGTATCCCCCATGTTTTATGTATTAGAAACTTACCACCCCCCTTCCCCCCGCAATGGTTAAGAGGGTGGAAAATCCTATTATGGTAATTGAAAGGTGGAGCCTTGAAGAGATGATTAGATTGTAGGACTGTGCCCTAGTGAATGGATTAAAAATGGTGGTCAGGGGCGTGATTCTGAGGGCTTTAAAAGAAGAGGAGAGTCTGTCTTTCTCTCTGCTCTCTCTGCTTCCACCATCTTGCAATGTGAGACCCCTGGGTCACTGCTGCCACCACCAGATGGACTTTGGACTTCCCAGCCTCAGAAACTGTAAAGCAATAAATTTTGTTTTCTTTATAAATCATCCAGTTCTGTGTATTTTGTTATAAGCAACACAAAACAGACTAATACAGAGGGGTTTGTGACAAAGAATGATAAGTAGAATTTTGTGAAAATCCAAAAAATGGAGTTATAACAGAATAATAGAGCTGAGCCTCTACCTTTTTCAGCTATTGCTGCAATAGTGCTGTGTAACAAATTGCCCCAGGATTGTGGCTTAAAACAGTAAGCATCTATTTCTCACTCACAGATCTGATGGTCAGCTGATACTCTGCTGGGTCAGGCTGGACTCCAAGTTATCAGAGGATCAGGTATGTTCCACAGGATCTCATTTTGGGACCCAGACTGATGGAGCAGTAACTACCTACATGCGTTTCTCAAAGTGGTAATTGCATCATAAGAAGCCGAGGAGAAAATACAAGCATATTTATGGCTTTTGCTAATGGTCTGCTAATATGTCTGTTAATAGTCCATTGGCCGGGGCCGGCCTGGTGGCGCACTGCTATAGTGCACCACTTGGGAAGCGCGGCGGCGCTCCTGCCGAGTGTTCGGATCCCACATACAGACCGGTGCCCGCTCACTGGCTGAGCGAGGCACGGGAGCAACACCGAGGGTTGCGATCCCGTAGCCGGTCCCGGTCCGGTACGGGGGCGACACTGAGGGTTGCGATCCGTTGCCAGACACGGAAAAAGACAAAAAAAAAAGGAAAAAAAAATAGTCCATTGGCCAAAGTCATTCACATTCCAAGCCCAATATTAGTGGGAGAAAGTAGATTCCACTCAAAGTGGGAAGGTGCTGCAAAGTTACATGGCGAAGAGTGCGCATATATTCATATATTCATTGGATTAAAGTATTGGGACCCATAATCCGGTCTTCCGCAGCTGTCTTAAAAGGTGATGTGGGACTTAGGGCTGTTCTAAGATCCTTAGTAAAATATTTTATTGCCTTACTTTGAGAAAAGTATCTGAGTTGTTTAACCTATAATCCTTCCCTCTTTGTAGTCTCTTTGACAATCAGGGTCATTGAGACTCAGGCCAGTAACAAGCTCTCACTCCTCCTTTGTTGTACTAAAAGTCTAAGGAATTCAAAGTGACCATGTGGCAGTATCAGCTTTCAGTGTAGAGGTGCTATTATTTGACACCATGATGGAAGTATCTCACACTTAGATTTAAAACTTTTAGATATGCAGAGCTAGCGTCTTTATCAAAACAGCCAACATTTTGAGTATGAGTCACGTGTTGTAAGTGTGCATGATGGCACCTTTGTTACCATATCCTTTCATCCTTTTGACTATGGCAGAAACATCTCTATATGTCAATAATTGATTTGGATATGCTGTAACATATTGGAAACATTGCAAGGTGGTATTCAACAACTGGATTTATAGCTCAGTATTCAACAGCACATTTCAGTGTTCTATTTTGTCATCTTTTTATGGATGATAAGTACCTGATGCAACCAGGAAATACCATTTCAAATTTTCTAGACAACTGTAATAAGAGTGAGAATATTTCCAACAAAATTAAAAACTGCTTAGTTTCCTTCAAATGATGCCCTTAACATTTTGCCAAATTCAGGTGATGCAGTGGAATTTGTGTTTGAGCTCAGTCCATACATTGGATGTATCACTTTGTGTCACTTAATTTCTCAATGGAATTCTATTTTCTTACTTGCAAAATGAAAAAAAAGAATTTGAGCTGTCCTTGTAGACTGACCTCATGTAGTGCATGCTTCTCATTAGGGTGGGCTCCATGAGACAGTTGGAAGACAGAGTGAGGCAGCGGCTATGTTTTAGCACACACACTCCTTCGCCCAGTTAGTCCATCAAATATGAATTCAGGTGCTGCTGTGAAGGTATTTTTAAAATGTGAATAAAATCTTCAATTCATTGATCCATTGTTAATCAAGAAGAGACCATTTGGGGTAGTCCTACCTAACTAGGTAAGCCCTTTAAAAGAGGGTTAGGCCTTTCTTGGGTCCAGAGACTTCAAACAGCTCTGGCTCTACAACTGCTCTCCATATCCCTGGATCTTCCTTGTTGACTGAAGCTTGTGGACAAAAAATTCAGCCTGTACCCATAGGTTCCAGTCTGCTTCTGATTTGCTCTTCCTGACTGCCTTGTCTAAGAACTTTGAACTTGGTTAGCCAGCCCCAACAATTGTGTAAGCCAATTCCTTGTAATAAATCTTTTTATATATGTATATATAGACACATATAAGTAGATGTAGATATAGACCTATATAAATCCATGCATCTATTTTCATCTATATCTCTAATCTCCTACTGGTTCTGCTTCTCAGGTTGAAGTCTAACTTATAGTGACCTTCAGTATCCTTTTAACTTCACTTCCAGAAAGTCAGCAGGAACAACTAGTACTTGAGCAAAGAAGGATGTGCCCCAACATAATTTCTTAGTCCTCATCTGTTTCACTGAGTCTTACCAGTTAATAATGCCTTTTCCTCCATATACATCTTTGTTCTTTTAATCAAACTTTATTCCACTGGGCAAGGACATTATAAATAAAACCCCAAAAGGACAAGCAACAAAAGAAAAAATAAACAAATAGGAGTATATCAAACTAAAAAGCTCCTGAGCAGCAAAGGAAACAATCAGCAGAGTGAAATGACAACCTAAATAAAGAATGGGAGAAAAAGTTTGCAAACTATATATCTGACAAGGGATTAATATCCAAAATAAACATGGAACTGAATTTCACAGTAAAAAACAAATAACCCAATTAAAAAATGGGCAAAGTAGCTGAATAGACATTTTTCTAAAGAAGACATACAGATGCCCAACAGGTACATGAAAAATGCTTGGAGGCACCCCCTGAGAGGCCTGAGACCCACGGTGACCACGTGCCCTGAGGCCAAAGTGTGATTGAGCAGGTAGGCACTACTGCCGCCAGAACCCACCCCCACCCTGGGTGAATGTGTGCAGACCAGCCAGACTCCCCAGGAGAGGCCTGTGACCTGCAGTGACCATGCATCCCGAGGCACCCATGTGGGAACAGGTAGGTGCTGCTGCTGGACTCCCAGCCCAATCCAATCTCCAAGGCCCAGAGAGCCCTGGACCTTCTGCCCACAGAAATTATGATAACAATCATAACTTTATACACACCTAATGTTGGAGCAGACAGATTTATAAAGCTAACTCAATTA
The DNA here is from genome assembly GCF_000696425.1 of Galeopterus variegatus. Lineage (NCBI taxonomy): Eukaryota > Metazoa > Chordata > Mammalia > Dermoptera > Cynocephalidae > Galeopterus > Galeopterus variegatus. Next base: position 149,161 of record NW_007726524.1, on the reverse strand, counting down.
GACCTAAAGAAGGAGATAGGTACTAATACCATAATAGCAGGGGACCTGAACACCCCACTATCAATATTGGACAGATCATCTAGGCAAAGAATCAGGAGAGAAACATAAGATCTAAACAACACTCTAGACCAATTGGACTTGGCAGATATCTACAGAACATCCCATCCAACAACCTCAGAATATTCATTCTTCTCATCAGCACATGGAACATTCTCCAGGATACATTGCATGTTAGGTCACAAATCAAGTCTCTACAAATTCCAAAAAAATGGAATTATCCCATGTATTTTTTCAGACCACAATGGATTAAAATTAGAAATCTATAACAAACAAAATTCTGGAAACTATACAAGCACATGGAAATTAAACAGCATTCTACTTAATGACATATGGGTCCAAGAAGAAATCAAACTGGAAATCAAAAAATTTATTGACACTTATGAAAACAATGATACATCATATCAAAACCTGTGGGATACTGCAAAAGAAGTCCTAAGGGGGAAATTTATAGCAATAAATGCTTACCTCAGAAGAATGGAAAGATGGAAAGTAACCAACCTAATATTTCACCTTAAAGAACTAGAAAAACAAGAATAATCCAAAATGAAAGTTAGCAGATGGAAAGAAATCATTAAGATCAGAGCAGAACTTAATGAAATTGAAACCCAAAAAATGACACAAAAGATCAATGAATCAAAAAGTTGGTTTTATGAAAAGATAAATAAAACTGACAAACCCTTAGCACAGCTAACTAAAAAAAGAAGAGCGAATTCCTAAATAACAAAAATTAGAAATGAAAAAGGTGATATTACAACTGATACATCAGAAATATAAGAAATCATCAGTGACTACTATAAACAACTATATGCCAACAAATTTGAAAATATGAAGGAAATGGCTAAATTTCTGGACACACACAATCTACCAAAACTGAGCCAAGAAGATACAGACAATATGAACAGACCAATAACAATAAAAGAGATTGAAGCTGTTATCAGAGAACAGAGAAAAGCCCAGGATCAGATGGGTTCCCAGCAGAATTCTACCAAACATTCAAAGAAGAATTGACACCAATTCTCTGCAAACTAATCCAAAAGATTGAAATAGAGGCAATTCTCCCAAACTCACTCTATGAAGAAAATATTACCCTGATATCAAAACCAGATAAAGACACAACAAAAACAGAAAACTATAGGCCAATATCCTTGATGAATATAGATGCAGAAATCTTCAATAAAATACAAACTAACAGAATACAGCAACACATACACAAAATTATACACCATGATCAAGTGGGATCCATCCCAGGGATGCAAGGTTGGTTCAACATACATGAATAAATAAGTGCAAATCACCATATCAATAGAATCAAATACAAGGATCATATGATCATGTCTATAGATGGTGAAAAAGCATTTGATAAAATTCAGCACTCATTCATGACAAAGACCCTCTATAAGTTAGGTATAGAGGGAAAGTATCTCAACATAATTAAAGCCATATATGATAAACCCACTGCCAATATCATCCTGAATGGGGAAAAGCTGAAATCTTTTCCCTTAACAACAGGAACTAGACAAGGATGCCCACTCTCACCACTCCTATTCAACATAGTGTTGGAAGTATTAGCCAGAGCAATCAGAGAAGAGAAGGAAATAAAGGGCATCCAGATTGCAAAAGATGAAGTCAAACTGTCCTTGTTTGCAGATGACATGATCCTATATATAGAATAGCCTAAAGCCTCTGCAAATAAACTCTTGGAGTTGATAAATGATTTCAGCAAAGTAGCAGGATACAAAATCAACACACAAAAATCAGTAGCATTTCTATTCTCCAATAGTGAACATGCAGAAAGAGAAATCAAGAAAGTGAGCCCATTTTCAATAGCCACCAAAAAAATAAAATACTTACGAATAGAGTTAACCAAGGATGTGAAAAATCTCTATAATGAGAAGTACAAACCACTGTTGAGAGAAATTAAAGAGGACACAAGAAGATGGAAAGATATTCCATGCTCTTGGGCTGGAAGAATCAACATTGTAAAAATGTCCATACTACCCAAAGTGATCTACAGATTCAATGCAATCCCCATCAAAATTCCAATGACACTTTTCTCAGAAACGGAAAAAACTATCCAGACATTTATGTGGAATAACAAAAGACTATGTGTAGCCAAAGCAATTCTGAGCAAAATAAAATAAAATAAAATAAAGCTGGAGGCATAACACTACCTGACTTTAAACTATAGTACAAACCTATAATAACTAAAATAGCATGGTACTGGCAAAAAAACGGATGCACAGATCAATGGAATAGAAGAGAGATCCAGAAATCAACCCACACACCTATAGCCGTCTGATCTTTGACAAAGGCACCAAGCCTGTGCAGTGGGGAAGAGACAGCCTCTTCAGCAAATGGTGCTGGGATAACTGGATATGCATATGCAGGAGAATGAAACTAGA